>NW_025401631.1:0-24991 GCF_020080835.1 Cotesia glomerata
ACTGTCATATCACCTCCAGCATCAGCTAACAATGTGTGTAGATGATCGACGGAAACTATGTCCTGTGTATTTCTTTGCATTTTCTAATTTTAAAAAATTCAAAGCAATGGTTCGAAAGTACTGAAACCAAACTTGTTAATTCCTATAAAGCTGACAAGTGAGTAAAAGCCTCAATAGAGGAATGGCGTAACAGTAGACAGATCACTCCATGTATTTGTATATCTATGGTCATTCATAAATATAGGTATACAAATACATGGAGTGATCATATACCGTACATGACGGCCCATTGGGGCTTTTACCTACAGCGACCATTTTGGTAATTCAAAAAATTCATCTGTTTTACAGGTTTGCGTAGTCGTAATATATACCATTAATGGTAAATGATTCTTTGCATGATTATTTTTTGTTATCGGAACTTTAATAAATAAAGTGTTCTCATCAATTTTTTGACGTATCTTCCAGTTTCATGTTCATGAATTCACTTCTTTCTTAAAGAACCGAGAAATTCCAAATATTAAACAAACCTGTAACAGTAAGAATAAAATAAACAAAATGTTTAGACTATACAGACATTTTCATACTCAAACATATCAATAAATATTTAATTACCTTTGTAGCAAGATATTTATTATCAGCTTCATTTAGAAATTTTTCGATATTTTCTTTTGTAAAAACTTCAGATTTTTTAGCAACGTATTTATACATGATTTGACTTCCTTCAAAAAACGTTACTTTTTGTAATTACCAATATCAACATCATCAAATGCTTTAGATGGTAGTTTTCAACATCGAATGAAAGCCCATAAACTGGAGGGGCAGTATTTTTGAGAAAGATTATCAGTAGACCCACCTACCAAATCTAAATCTTCAGCAAAAAGAATTTGATTTCCCAACATTTTCTTTACGCCATGCTTTAAAAGCATTATAAGTTACCACATTACATTCGTCTAGATTTTGTTGGCATTGATTGTAAAGCTATATTTCTTTCTCGCCTTTTTCTTTTTATTCTCGTCAGGAACAAAATCATTATAATCATCGTCTAAATCACTGTAATCACTGTCCATATTTATTACGGAATAAGATTGTTGTTACAATTAAATAATGTTCAGAAAATCTTTCACACCACAGAATAATAAGTTTACGACTGAGCGAAATCGTTAATAAAAAAACATTTGGAGAATCATTAATAGAGGTTTTAGCATACGTCGTAGACTGAATCAGTAACCGACAAAAGAGATGTAATTTTAATCATTAATTATTTATTATTTTGTATTTTTCGGGGCTTTAAAATGTTTTTAACATATTTTTTCTGCTTTTTTTTTCGGCGGTGAAAGTCAAATTCTTTAGAGCAGAAATGTATGTGAATTGATCGTAAATAATATGAGCCCGTAGCCTAAAAAAAATTTCTCTTACCTACTGCTTCATAATTGTTTATTTAAGTCAACAGTTGAGCGAGTCCTCAAATACGAATTCTAGGACACGCAGTGCTATAAATGGTTTTTATATAATTAGGTTAAATGACTGTGATGTTGAGTTCTAAAAATTTAATATAAAAAGAAAAAAGAAATTAAAGGGATTTTGGTCTGAATTTTTATCCGAAAAAATGGTGTTTTTACCAACTATTTCACATTTGAGCTTTTTCGAAACATTTTAAATAGAACTCAAAAAATTTCGTTAACTGGCTACGTTTGAGTTTGAAGTTAAACATGAGTAAGAAAATTATACTGTATGAACAAAAACATTGTTGCTGTAAAATGATAAAATAACAATCGTTTAAAAAACGAAAACAAGCTCTTTAAGTAGAAAACCAAACTGGAAAGGAAATAAAGTGGTTCAAAATGAAGTCCAAAGAAGTTGGTTACAAACATATAAACATACAGGTGAAGCTAATAAAAAGCGTGTAAAAAGATTTTTAAAAGTAAAGTGACACGTAGTAGTATGTAACAAGCCTTAAGAACTAGCATCCCAGCGTTACTTCGCAACTAAGTTTTCGTGGTGTAGTCGGTTATCACATCTGCCTAACACGCAGAAGGTCCCCAGTTCGAACCCGGGCGAAAACAATTATTTTGTTTTTTTTTTTTTAACTTTTTTTGTTTTTGCTTTGATTCAATACAAAATATATTATTCAAAATAGTTGACGTGAACTTGCATTTTAATTTTTTTGAAAAATATTTATATTTATAATTTAAAAAATTTATATTACAATTTCCATACTTAAATATTTATAAATAACTTCAAAAAATAATTAGAATTTATATCTTTAACAATTATATAGTCTTAAAAATATATATATTGTAGGGTCAATGTTAGAGTAATACGTGCAAGAAAAGCTAAGGTGTACCATACGACTTTGGCATAAAAAAAATTTTTTTTAAAATATAATCGCATTTTTACCGATGACCGACTGACCCGATTATTTGAAATTTTTCTAGGAATACTGATTAGTGATATTGATATCTTAAAACCCATAAGCACTTTTTTTAATATTATCAAGTAGATTCGGAGAATAATGATTTGAAAGAAAAAAACTTTATTTTTACACAAAACGCGTGATATTTCAGAGTTGAAACTGCGGGGCTAAAATGTTGTCCACTGTATAAGGTATTTCAGGAAAAAAAGTTAGCCATATTGCAATGGGGCTTTTTACCCCGGTTGTTTTGTTTTAAAAGAGCATTTATT
The DNA here is from genome assembly GCF_020080835.1 of Cotesia glomerata. Lineage (NCBI taxonomy): Eukaryota > Metazoa > Arthropoda > Insecta > Hymenoptera > Braconidae > Cotesia > Cotesia glomerata. The sequence goes on from NW_025401631.1 coordinate 2,683, forward strand.
TATCTTTTTGTTCATTACATAACGTTGTTACATGTATATTTGTTCTTATATTAATATTAAATTGTACTTATCTCTTTTGAGACTTAACCAATTGTTTTTATGTTTTTTGATTCATAAATCTTATAAAGTTGTTTTGTTTAATTTCGTGGTAAAAATTTGAAAAAAAATCCACTAAATCTTGTGTAATTTATCTTAAAGACTAACTTAAAACTGTCTTAGAAAATATTTACAATATTTTCAGTTTTCTTAAATGTATCAGGTTATGATTTTTGGAAATAACATTTTATTTAAACTTAAAGGAGTATTTGGTTTGGGAGTTTATGTTTGATGATGTATGGTACTTCATTTACATTGTGATAAAATAAATTTTTAAAATGCCTATTAGATGTTCGATTCGTTGTTCATAAAATAATTTAGTTTGATTCCTAATCTCGTGATGCATATTATTTATCTGTGCTCTAGTTATTGATTTTTCTTATTGGATGTATATGGTTGCGCGTTACATATCATTCGGAGAGTTTTATTTTCTATTATTACTATTTTATTTAGGTTTGATTGACTAGCGTTGCTCCATACGGGAGCAGCATACAATAATAGTGGCTTAATCATACTTTTATATAATATCATTTTGTTTTTAATACTCAGTTTGTTGTTTCTACTGATTAATGGATAAAGTATACCTTTAATTTATTTGTTTTTTTCACAGGCATATGTTATATGCTGTGAAAAGGTTAATTTATTATCTAAAATTGCACCTAGGTATTTAATTTGAGTTTTAGGATTAATAATTTCATTTTCAAGAGTAATGTAGAGATCAGTTTCATTTTTTCTTAAGTTTTACTTTTTTGCTGAAAATAGCTAATTCAGTTTTTGAGGCGTTTAATTTGATTTTCCATTTTTTAAAATAATCGTTTATTTTGTCTAGATGTTTTTGCAGGAGATCTATGACTTGTTTTTTGTTCCATGAGGCCACTGCTACTGCAGTGTCGTCTGCGAATAGTCCTAGTAATACTCGTGTGTCTCTGGGTATGTTGTTAACAAAATATAAAAATAAGGATGGTCCTAGTATGGATCCTTGTGGGACCCCAGCAACTACACGTTGTTTTCTTGATGATTTATTATTAACTATTACTTTGAAAAATCTCTCTGATAGGTAGCTGTCTATTATTTTAATTATGTATGTCGGTAGGTTTGCTTCTGTCAATATCAGTAATAGTCCTAGGTGCCAGATAGAGTCGAATGCTTTTTCGATATCTAATAGCCATAGCGGTTGATTTATTCCAGTTAAAATTATTTGATATGTGTGCTGTGATTCTTGCCAATTGATGTACTGTGCTTCTTTTTTCACGAAAGCCGAATTGTTCTTCTATAAATGTGTTATTGTTTTTTTCAAATGTTTTAATTCTGTTTAGTATTATAGACCTCGAATATTTTGCTAAGGGTAGATAGCAGACTAATTAAGGATAATTTTGGGGAAATAGTTTGTCTTTATTGCTTAAATGTCAGCACATGTGCTATTTTCCATGCTATTGGAAAGTAAGATAATTTGAGACAATTATTAAAGATATGATTTATTTGCACTTCAGGGCTTTTTTTTTGGTAGGTTTTAATTATTATATTTTGGAAACCGTCTGTTCCTGGCGCTTTTCTTTGATTTAGTTTGTTTAATAGCTTTTAATATTTCTGAGAGGCTACTTAGTATAATTTCATCCGGCTTTATGGTTGTCTGTGTTAGCTGTCTATAAGCATTGATTGCTTGTTCTATTTCATTATCTCTATAGTTTTCTGTTATGTGGTGTACTCATTCAAAATATTCTGCTAATGTATTAGCTTTATCGTGAAGTCTGTGAAAACAAGTCCGTTAGGTCCGTGTAATGTAGGAATCGTAGTATTTGTTTTTTGGTGAATGCTTTAGCTGTTTGCCATAGCGAATTATTTGAGACTTTAAGGTTTTCTAGTCTTTTGTTCCATTTTTTGTTATTATGATTGTTTATAGCTAAATTAATTTCTTTAGAATTTAGAAGTTTAGAAAGGTCGTTTTTAAGAGTTCTATAAGAATCTCGTCCAGTTTGTTGGTAAGCTAATGTCTTAGATTGTTTCTATTTTTTATCATAGTTAGTATGTGTTCTAGAAGTGGATCAGGTTTTGAGTCTGTTGTTATTCGCGGTATCGACTTGTCTATTGCTTTAGAGATGATATTGGTTAGTTTGAAACCGAGTTGTCTATTTTACTTGTTGTATTGAGTTGGGTGGTGATTTCAATATTACTGTTGATGGTTTGTTTGAACTTTTTCCAATTAGCTTTCTTGTAATTAAGTCTTGGTATGGTATTATTATAGTAGTTGATTTGAAAGCTCATATCCAAGCATAATGGGCATGTGATCAGAATCTAATTCATTTAGGCTTTCCCTATTGTGGCTTTTATGACAGTGGTGAATATTTTTGAAAAGCATTGCGAAATCTCAACTATGCTAGGTGTAATCCCTCATTTGTGTATGATATATAATGTGAAGTTGGGTCTGGGGCTGCTATTTTGAAGGTTAAATTGATTTGTAAATTTATAAACATAATGTTACCGTTATAATTATTAGAAATTACAGTTCCAGGATGTTTTGAGTTGAAGTCGTGCCCATCAGTATTTACGGAGTTGGTTAGCTATATTTTGTAAGTTCATTGAACATCTAATTTGTTGTATTTATTATTTATTGCTTGGTCTTATATAAACTTGAAAAAATACTAATGATTATTTATTTTAATACCAAGTGTTTCTATGGTCTGTAAGTTTTAATTTGAATTATAGATTTTTTTAATAATTATGGAGAAACCCTCCTGCCCTGGCGGTTATTCTAGTCCCTGTCTCATGTCGATTAAATTTTATAGCCTTGAGTGTGCTTAAATTATTTTTTAGTCAGTTTAGTTTCGTTTACTGTCATTATATCTATGTCATGTTTTGAATATGAAAATTCTTCTTTATTTCTCCTGTCCATTTATAAGTTAACTCCGTTAGCGTTCCAATAACTTATTTTTAAAGATTTATTGTTTTTAAGGCCCATCTTGAGCGTCATTAAGAGATTCGTAGCCTGAAGTCTTCTTTGCAAAATCTAATATAGCCTCTAATTGTGCATTTATAGGGCTTATCCTTATTTGCCTTGTCGAAGTTTCACTATGGCTTCAAGATTTAATTTGAGACATATCATTTTTGTAAAATCAAAGAGCACAAAACTAATTTTAATTTCATTTGACCATCGTTATTATTAGTTTGTATTTCTACATTGTTAACAATATTAGGATTTCTAAATTAGAATTACTATTTAATGCCTTATTATAATTGTCCTTGCTTTGAGGTGTGCAAAAGTAGTTTCCAATCCTGTTGGATCTTGAATGCTTCTTCTATTGTTGTTTGGCAAAGGTGGGTAGTGCTGTTGTTCCAATTCACGTGGTGGTGGTTGCTTGCAATGTCTCTGCTGACGATTAGTTGATGTTTTGGTTTCTGGTTCGTTGTTGGGCTTCAAGGTGTATTCGATGGGGCTATGCTGGGCCAGCCTTTAAAATTTGCTGGATAATCTTGGTTGCACTTCACACACTTAGGTGACGTGGTAATTGCTTTCTGGCAGTCTTTGTGTTGTGGTCTCAGTGCATTTACATTTGGGTTTACGATGGCAGTTCGATGATCCATGTCCAAATTCTTGGCAATTATAACATTGTGTGACTAATCGTGAGTTGACCTATCTTTCTATACGTACAATGTATTCATGGACGTGTTTGGTTTTGAGAACTGAGTTGATATCTGTTTGAGCACTAACTGAAAGGTAGTAGAATGGGTAATGATTTAAGTTACCAGTCTTCTATCTCCATCTCGGCTACTTTAATTGGTTGTATATCATCATCATATTTTTGTATTTCTTTTGAATTATTGCTTCGATGTTCAATCGAGGTAAGCCTTTAATAACGAAATTTTTTGTCGCGATATTTCAGGTTGCGTGTATGTATGATATGGCATTATTTTAGCTGTTTGTAGGTATTTTTCAGCGGTGTCATGGTCTTTTTGGTTTAGTTTAAAGTGTGAGTGACCATTTTGTATGTTTCATCAAAAGAATAGTTGTTATTAGTTTTCTCAGATTCAGTAATGTGTACTGTTAAATCATGTGTAGTTTATGTCTGCAGCCTTGATGATAATTGGTATTGGTTTATATTTTCTTGGAAGATTTTCGTCTTCTTCTTCGGTTTTCCATCGTGTCATACTCCCTTCAGATTTTGTTTCGTGGGTCGTAATGTCCTTGTTATTATTAATCTTGTCAGTTGATTGTTGAGTACCCTTCTTCATCTTTTTTTTGTTTGGGAACGTGAACCCTTCTGGGTCTACTTTTTCATCTTAGCTTTGATTTTCACAGGAGGGTCAATCTTGATCCGTTTCTCTCAGCACTGATGTGATCAAGATGACAACCAATCTATCTATCATTCGAATCAATGATCACACTTTACTTGTCAAGACGAACGAAAGACTAAAAATCGGGGTTTCAGTTGTTATCTGGTTGTACTGTGTAGCTGCTGGCGTCATTGATGGAGCTGGAAGTGGCTGAGGTTGATGATGGAGAAGTCTTTTGGTTTTGGGCAGTGCCGGGAAGTTCGCAGGTGTCATCATTGACAGAGCAGGATGCTGCTTTTTTGATTGGTGTTGAGTATTTTTCCTTTTTACGAGTTTATCCAAGTAGTTAAGGTAGATTTTGACATTTACTGCAGTTTCCAGGATGTGCTAAGTTGCAGTTGGCGCAGATTGGTTTAGTTTGTTCATCTTTTTTGCATTATTGTGTTTTGTGTTCGCCTGCACACTTCAAACATTTAGGTTTTCTGTGGCAGTGTTGAGAGCCGTGACCAAACTTTTGATAATTGTAACATTGAGTTCTTTGTCTCGGGTTAACATAGCGTTCTACCCTGACAATATATGCATCTATGTTTTTTAATTTGTATATTATGTTGACATCTGTTTCTGGTCCGACTGACCGATAGTAGAAAGGAAACATGTTTTCTCCTTTAGATCTCATTTCAGCTACTTTCAATGGTTTATTTCCAATTTTCTCAATTTCATCGATGATGAGTTGGGTCTCGACTTTAGGTAGACCTTTGATTACGAACTTTTTAACTTCCCGCTAAGAAAATCGAAGATTTTCAAAAATCGGGAAGTTATTGTTTTCACCCCGTTTAGCAAAAATCGAGTTTTCATCAGATCTCGACGTTTTAAGGTCATAGGAAGCTTACCTGACTACCCCCGCGATGTTGTCACTATGTCTGTATGTGTTCTAAAATGTTCTAAAATGTTCTAAAATGTTCCCTCAAACTTAGATTTCCTGTGAATTTGAACCGATTTTGACCGATAGATTTTGAGAAATTTTGAAAAATCTAAAAAAAAATAAGAAAAAAATTTTTTTTAAAGTGGTTTTTTTGGAATAACTTTTAAACGGCTCTATCGATCAAATTCAAAAACTAACCCGCCCTTAAGCTTGAAAAACCACGTCAATCGCCACCAAGCTGGTCGAAGTCGGTTGATTCGTTCGAGAGATATCGTGAACGAAAGAAAACCGAAAAAAGTGTTTTTTCGGGATTACTCCGAAATTTTTGGTTCGATCAATTAAAACCTGAAAATAACTTATGTGGACGATAAAACTGCGACGAATGCCGCCAACTGCGTGAAAATCGGTTGATCCATTCAAAAGTTATTGCGGTTTGAAAATTCCAAAAATAGTGTTCTATGAAACTTCTATCAAACTTTTGAGCTGGGAGAGCTCAAACGCATAGAAATATCAGTTTCTTTTGAACTCAGCGAGCTCAAAATATCACATAAATTATATTTTGAGCTCAAAAATCTCAAAAATGTCATAAGTACAATTTTAAGCGCCCATCAGGAATGGAATTAGGAAGTTGCAGGGATGGCCTTTAGGGTGAACCGTTTTTCTAATTTTTTTCCTTGTTTTCTGGTTTAGCATATGTGTAGTAGTGGATGCCTTCTCTTTTCAAGTGTGTCTGAATTTTTTCATGATCTTCGTTTGTTTGAGGGTGGTAGATAGTGAATGATTTTCTTGTGTGTTTCATAGTTGTGTTTGGGCGATCTTTTCGGATGTTTTAGTTAATTGTAATAATTCATCGTGTTTAACCTCTTCAGAATTTACGACAATTGGCGCTGGTCTTCTAACTTTTTTAGTTTTTTCATTTTCATCATACTCTTCTTCTCCACTATCACTGCCATGTGCTCTCTTAAATCGAAATAGTGACTATAGTGACTATTCACTACTTTTTGCAGTGCAAGAGTAGATCACTAATTCAAAATAGTGGTATATCTTTTTTCACTACTAAATAGTGAATAATCACTATTTCATAGTCGAAAAGTCAACTATTTCTGATTTAAGAGAGAGTGAGCTACTATTTTTCTTCTTTTCTTTACGAGATTTTTAAGTAGAAACCATCGGGGTCCGTCTGCCCGCTGTTGCCCGGCAGGACTCATAGTTGAATAAGCCAAGCCGTAGATGTTCGTTTAGCGTTGAGTTATAGTCACTATAGATAGATACGTTCCCTGGTTCGACGGACGAAGCAAGAATCCTAATATAATCAATCTTCCGAGTCCCGTCAATGGTGTTAAATCTAATACTCAATACATAGCTTTGACAGGAGTGCCACAAGGTTCATTCAATACTAGGACCTCCAACTTTTTCATACTACACATGAAATGATTTACCAATGGACCAAGAAATACTAACACAGCACTTTTTTACCGATGACACTGCAGTGGTATGTAACGTCTTGGAATGAAATAAATGCTCTAAATAAATATATAAAAACTCTTAATAATTTTGTGTAGAATTTTTACGAGAAATGAGAAAATTAAAAATTAATGCTGCAAGCTTGAGACTGAGAAGTATTATCTATAGCTACAATAATAAATTTAAAAAGAAAAGGTGAAATGGATCTCAGTATAGAAATAAATAATGAAACAATTAATCCTTAAAAATCCTGTTAAGTATTTAGAAGTAACTCTGGACAATAGAATTAAAGCTATCAACTACATATCACCAAAAGCGTACAATAAAGCATATAGCATAAGAAACATTAATTCCACTAATAAAGCAACTTTTATGAGAATTGGTGTTTAAAAGCAACATCAAATCCTACATGACGTAGGAATCTATGATAAAACAACGTACCTTTTAAAATTAAAACACTAAGTTTATCATATTTAGCTTTAAATAGATATAAGTGTATATAGTAGGTCATAAGAAGTTGTAAGCAAAACTATCTAAAGGGTTTTTTTCACATTTTTTTCCCAGAAATCTATGTCCAAACATTGAATAAATCAACAAAAAAACTAAATACTAAGAAACAAAAATTAAACTGCATATATTGTTTTAAACAGGCAATAGGAACAGATGAAGTAAAAAATGTAATAACTCATGTAAAAACAAACCAGTGATGAATAAAGAGCATTTTAGAATTCAAACTACTGTAACTACTAACTACCAAAATATATATCATAACGAAAAAAAGTTTGGCAAACCCAAAAGTGCACGACTCATAATGCTTATTCGTTCGATAAATAAAAAAAAATAGTTTATGTTCTGAAAAAATATTTTTTTTTTATTTTATTTAAATATTACTTTTGGAATTTACTATTTTTTGTTTGTTTGTTATTTTTTTTTTTTTTTTTTTTCTATTGCATTTAAATACAATTTATTTTTTATTTTATTTTATTTATTTTTCATTTCAAATATCGTGCGGTGTTTTAAAAGCTGATCATGCGCACTGAGGTGGTACGCCAGCATCAGCTGCCATGCATGTCGGTAGAGTCGGTAGAACATTTACTGATACGGACATATATGGGTCGTATAAACACTCATGTGTATTTTTTCATTGATTTTGAGTTTTTCATTAATAACAATTAAAGCAACACTAAATAAGATAACTATCTTTAATGGTAATCTCCGCAAAGTGGATGTCAAGCTAATAAAAAAAAAATTAGGAAAACGGTTGACCCTGAAGGCCATCCCACTGCAACTTCTCGCCAACGCTATACCTAAACTTGCTTGAAATTGCACGCATGACGTTTTGAGCTCTTCGAGCTCTGATAAATACAATTTGTGTATTATTTTGACAGGCTCTCTGAGAGAAGTGTTCTCTAAACACTATTTTTTGAATTTTCAAATCGCAATAACTTTTTGAGGAATGAATGAACTTCGATTTTCCACGCGGTTGGTGGCATTCGACGCAGTTTTAAGCTTCATAAAGAATCTTCAAGTTTGAATTGATAGAGCGAAAAAAATTTCGAAGTAATTTCGAAAAACACTTTTCGGTATTCTTTCGTCAACGATAACTCTGAACAGATCAACCAATTTTGACCAGATTGGCTGCGATCGACGTGGTTTTTTCATGTTAAAAGCTGATTAGTTTTTGGAATTGATCGGTAGAGCCGTTTAAAAGCTCTTCGAGCTCAAAAATATAATTTTCGTGTCATTTTGAGCTTTCCGAGCTCAAAAATCTGATAAAAGTTTAATAAAACACGATTTCTTAAATTTTAGAACCGCAATAACTTTTGAATGAATAAACCGATTTTCACACAGTTGGTGGCATTTAACGCAGTTTTTCAGGCCTCATGAAGAATTTTTAAGTTTCAATCGATCGAAGTAGGAATTTCTATATAATTCCGAAAAAACATTTTTTTCGGTTTTTTTTCGACAACGATAACTTTAATTTTTTTAATTTATTTCTTCGATATTTATATTATTTGATGCGATTTCTATTGGTATTGTTTTGTTGTGACCAAAGCATTATAATTATTAAAATATGCAATATAAGTTCGTGTTTCAACACTATCTAAATATCTTGTAAAAATAGCATCTATTGTCGTTCCTGAATTTCTAGTTGGTGTATTTGAATTATTATACATCAATTATTGATGTATTGCCATCTAAAGTTCTAATATGTATTTACTAAACGAATTCTCGATCTCCCTTACTCTCTCTCAATCTTTCTCACTAGCTCTCTCCCACCTCTCGCTCTATGGCACGGTGCGTGATGCGACGTTCACTCTATCTCACTTTCTCTCTCGATCTTTCTCACTCGCTTGCTCCCTACTCTCGCTCCATGGCTATGTGCTTCATGCTACGTTCGCTCTTTCTCACTCTCTCTCAATCGGTCTCAATCGCTCTCTCCCTCTTCTTCGACAAAAACGCTGTACATCTTCGTGACGCTAATATTACTATTATTGCGTTTCATCCGTAAAAATTTTACCCTCATGCGCTGAAAGAAGTGTCACTTTAAAAAACTGATTGAATTCGTGACTTTTTACGCAAGTTATCGTGTTTCAAACGGAAAATTGTGTTGATTGACGGGAATTTTCTTTTAACTATTTTGATATTTTTTATGGTTCTATTATCTTAAATTGATTTTTACCACTGTCAGAATTAATCTCCATTGAATTATCTATTGAATGATGCGCAAATTAATTAGACTACGTGGAACACCAATCGTGTAATTAATTAAATAGTTGCGAAATCGAGGCAAAACAAATTTTTTGATCGTAAAGCACTCTCTGATGCTTCACATCATGAGTCGTGCAATATATACAGATTTCATATTTTTATCTTTTTTTTTTTTTAAATAAATAAATTCTAATTGGATATTTCTTTCTTTTTTCCCACTTACTATAATAATGATATTAGGCAGAGTACAAAATAAACAAAATATTGTATCGATATACGCTCTAAATTGTATATAGTAAAGAAGTACGTGAGTGAAATGTTTAAGAATAATTTTTTGATGGTAAAATGACAATATTGTGTCAACTGGTTATGGGAAAATTAGAAAAGAAGGTAGACCCTATAATAAATTAAACAACGTGAAGCCGTAAACTCTTTCAGCCGATAGTATAGTAAATTAAACTGTACAATTTCTTACTTCTTCTCCACCACTACTAATCCAAAATGTGGAGGAGCTCGATACATGATGAGATGTTAAAGAAAAATGAGCATATTATATTCATTTTGTTCCTAACCTTCAAGCGTGCAAGCGTGTTTGTTAGAAAATTCAGTGAATTTAATGATAATTATTTTTCGTGAAGATAAAGCATACTTTTTTTATAATGGCGGGTAAATGGTATTTCACAAAAAAAGAGTTGCGTAAATCACCGAGTGCCAGAGTGGGTATCAGTGCAAAGCAAGAACAAGATTACAAACGACAGGCTGCGTGTCTGATAAACGACATGGGCCAACAGTTGAAAGTTTCTCAGTCATGTATCAATACCGCAACTATTTACATGCATAGGTTTTATGCATACCACCCGCAATCAAAGTTCAAAAAGTGTTCAGTTGCATGTGCAACTTTGTTCCTGTCTGCAAAAGTTAAAGAAACACCTTTAAGACCAAAATTTGTGATTAAAACTATGTACCAGTGCTTGGATAAAAATTCTAAGCAGATCAATATACATTCAGAAAACTTCAAGGAAAAAGTTAATGAATTACTTTTCGACGAATTAATTTTATTAACGACTTTGGGATTTGTGACTGAAATTGAACACCCCCATGCTTATGTGATCGAGTTTTGTCAAAAGTTGAACATGAGTAAAGAATTTTCGCGGCTTGCTGACAAAATAGCGACTCATTGTCTCCAATTGACTTCAATGTGTTTAAGGTACAAACCCAAGGACATTGCAATTTTTTGTGTTCATCTGACGATTAAATGGTCTCATTTCAAGATCCAGGAAATCGTCGATGGAAAATCTTGGCTCCAGCGCTTGAATTCCAAGGTCACTGATCAACTTTTATGGAAAATGGAAAAAGAGTTTAAAAGTATCTTGGACACATGTTCGTCACGGATTCAAACTCGAGTCATGGATCTTTTTAAGAAAAATTCCGTGCCTCCGGCTTCGATTCAAAATAAAACGTCTGATAGGTTGTTTAAAGGTAAAAACTCACTTCAGCGGTCAATAATTAGTTTCCACGATTATCTTGTTAGAACAAAGAACCAAAAATTAAATAATAATAATAATAATAATAATAATAAGGCTTTTGAGACATCTTTAGATATATCTGTAAGGTCAGTGCCAATATCAAATGAGCCTGTAACACCAAGTGTAAGAAATTCATTATTTGGAATTCGCGGCACTATCAGCAGAAACAGCCGTAAACGTAAGAGTAGTTTAGATTTAAATAATATATCCACTCCAGCTAAAAAATTCAAGCCGAGTTGAAAAATTTACTATCCATAAGTTCACTATTTTAAGTGCATGTAATTACAATCTTTTAAACAATTAGGAATTATTAAAAATTTTTAAATCGGTGAGTGTAAATACATTATTTATAATTTTGTAATTAAATTCTGATGTAAATTTACAATTATTTAATAAATTACATGGTAAGTATAAGTATCAATATAAAATGACATGATTTTAATAAGACAAACGCTTAATGTATTATACACAAAATTTTTTGACACAACGAAAAATTTTTTTTTGTATGGCGATAATCAGAGCTGTGAAAATTATTTTTATAAAAACCAAATAAATAATATACATTTATACCAAATAATTTAATTAAAAAAATAAGCTTTAAATTTTTATTGTAATTATTTATTTATTTCAAATCGAATAAACGCCGATCGGCTATATACATACAAGGTTTTTAAAAGATTAAATAATTAAATGATTAGATAGCATTATTTTCGTACATGAACTAGAAAAAATATACAGTTAAGAAATTATTGCACAGATCGATAAACTAATGGAGTAGTAATAAGTTTTTTACATTAGATGGCAAGGAGGAGAGTGTACCACCGAAGTAATCTAACTCAGTACAGTGATAATTAACTAAGTCCGCAATTCTGTTTATTGGTCCATAACATACGTAGTTTTTGTTATTTTTATTGAGTACAGCAGCCAACGGGATCTCAGATCTGGTCTTGAACAGATAAAACTAAACTGTTCCAAGATTTCAGGAGAATCGATATGTCTATTGATTGTTTTGTAAAAGTGGATTAGGTCAGCACACTGTCTACGACTCTGCATACTATTTATCTTGTACTGACTGTAAATACACAGTAAAAAATTTTTCGTCATTGTGTAAAGTGTAAAAATGTTTGTGTAGAATTCAACATTTTAGTATGTTGATTCAACACAATAGAGTGATGATTCAACACAAAGTGTGTAAAAAGTTATCAACACTAATTTTTGTGTTAAATTTAACGAAAAATTTTTTACTGTGTATCGTCAATATTCCTTGAACGTAGACGGTATACTATGTATTTGCAGAGCTTGCGTTGGATTTTTTCTATTTTACTTATCATTATATTCGTAGCAGGAGACCATACTATTGATCCGTATTCAAGGATCGGTCTGACCAAGGAGTTGAAAAGATGAACCAATGTGTGGTTGTTTTTAAAGTCTTTCCCGGATCTGAGGATATACCCAAGAACTTTGTAAGCTTGCGAGACAATCTTGTCAATGTGTGCCGAGAAAGTAAGTTTAGTATCGAAGATAATCCTGAGATCCTTGATCGAGGAAGAGTTCGGCAATTGTTGTCCATTAATATTATAATTGTGCGTCCTGTAGCCATGTGATCTGGTGAATATCATGATTGCGCATTTATTGATGTTCAAGTTGAGTTTATTCTTATGGCACCAATTGTGCAATTTGTCAATATCCAGCTGAAATTATATTTTAAAATAAAATTATTGTTATCATTATAATTTTCGTTAAGAATTAACAAATTAAAAAATTAAGAATATATGTTCTAGTTTAAGCTTAATAAGGAGTTAAATATTTAAGTTGAAGTTTATAATGTGATGCAGTGATATCTAGACAATAAGAGAGATGTTAATTTATGTATTTTTCTAACTAAGTTCATTTTTAGGCCGTCAGGCTGAAATAGATAAATAATAATAATTATAATTTTCGTTTTTTAGTCTTAATTTTAAATAATTTAATCCTAATTTCACAATTTATCAAGGTGATAATTCAAATTTATAAGATAACAAAGCTTTTTCTCTATTGAATAAAATAATATTTCACTAAACAAAAATTAACTTGAATCAAGAGAAAAATTTTTCAACTAAAAAAATAATTTTGAAGAGTTTCATTGTCTTGAATAAAGACGAAAAATTTTTGAATTAAGCACAATTTACTTAAACCAAGAAAAATGTTTAGTTTAAGAATTTTTCTGCTAAAATTAAGATGATGAAATTCTTCAAAATTATTTACTTGATTCAAGTAAATTTTTAACTTCCCGCTAAGAAAATCGGGAGGTTATTGGTTTCACCTCGTTTTTCGAAAATCGAGTTTTCATCAGATCTCGACGTTTTGAGGTCCTAGGAAGCTTCCCTGACTACTCCCACGAGGTTGTCACTATGTGTGTGTGTGTGTGTGTGTGTGTGTGTGTGTGTGTGTGTGTGTGTGTGTGTGTGTGTGTGTGTGTGTGTGTGAAAGTATATGAACCGCTTATAACTTTTGAACGGCTGATTCGATTTTATCGTGGTTGATGTCATTTAAAAGGGCTTGGCCAAACTTAGATTTTGAGTATAATTTGGACCGATTCGGATCAGCATATTTTGAGAAATCTTAAAAAACTAAGAAAAAAAATTTTTTCAAATGTGGTTTTTTTTGGATAACTTTGAAACGGCTCAACCGATCGATTCCAAAAACTCATCAACTCTAGACAATAAAAAACTACGTCGATCGCCACCAAGCTGGTCAAAATCGGTTGATTCGTTCGAGAGATATCGTGAACGAAAGAAAACCGAAAAAAGTGTTTTTTCGGGATTACTCCGAAATTTTTGGTTCGATCAATTAAAACTTGAAAATAACTTATGTGGACGATAAAACTGCGACGAATGCCGCCAACCGCGTGAAAATCGGTTGATCCATTCAAAAGTTATTGCGGTTTGAAAATTCCAAAAATAGTGTTCTATGAAACTTCTATCAGACTTTTGAGCTGGGAGAGCTCAAATGCATAGAAATATTATCTTTTTGAACTCAGCGAGCTCAAAATATCACATAAATTATATTTTAAGCTCAAAAATCTCAAAAATATCATAAGTAAAATTTTAAGCGCCCAGGTATGGAATTAGCGGGAAGTTGCAGGGATGGCCTTTAGGGTGAACCGTTTTTCTAATTTTTTTTTTCTGTTCAAATAAAATTTCTATGCATTTTTTTTTTTTTATCAAATTTAGCTATTGAATTTTATCCATACTTACGTAGTTTTTTTCGAACCTAATAGATTTATATTGAAAAAATAATAATGCTTTTCGGGTATAATTTAGATTTTTCAGAATTGTTCATCTATTTAAAACTTCTTATTCAACTCTAAAAAAAATTTATTGCCTCCATTTTTGCCACCTATGATTAATACTTCTGATGATATATAATCGAAAGAGTGTAAAGTTTTCCCAAACTCATAAATTATAAATAAAGATAATTGTTGTTTAATTATTTTATGTTTAAAATGATAAGCAATGAAAAACTTTAATGACTATTAACATAATAATTACTGCCAAAAATAACTTATTAGACACTTGTATAATCGTATTCTTATACACTGATAAAAATATCTTGATACTAGAGAAATATTTTTGATAGTGAATTTAATTACTAGAACATAATATTTTAAAGCATCGTGAATTTAATTACGAGAACATAATATTTTAAAGCAAGAGTCGAATTTTAAGAAAAATATTTTTCTTTAATAAAGTACTTTGTTTTTCACTGGAGAAAAGCTTTGTATAATTTTATAAATGTATAAATGGATGGTTCGATTTTTATGTCGAATTTTAATAAAAACAAGGTTTGTCATCTTTGTTGTGATTAGAAATATTCTATCATTTTGTAAAAAAATGTTCTCTATTATAAATGCTTGTTTTTATTGGTAATATTTTTTTAATGTTATCTGCCGAATATTAAAGTTTTTTATAGCTCTGACATCGATAAAAACGATCGCGCTTAAAAATCTCAGTGAGTACGTTTTACTCAACGATAGACGATAAAAACTACGAAAATAAACGAATAATATAATTTTATTTCAAATATTATTGAGTTGCTTTTTACTTAAATCCAACTTATCCGAGTTTTTCCACTTCTTCATAAAAATAGCGATTAAAATTAAAATTTTCTTCAAAAAAAAAACTTTAACTATCTATGCAGTGTCGTTTGAAAAAGTATACTTTCTTCAAAAAATACAGCTTAAAACATGTTGTTTAGTTGGATTGCGGTTTTTCTACAATATTGCTTAATTCATTGTGAGAATCGCTCCTTATTTATTGTTATGATAATGTTCTTCATAATTTCGCCGGAAATTTATTTTTTTAAAGATAAGAATTTTTTGATTGTTCAATGTATTCAAATAAATTTACTAGAAAGTAACCAGGTTGGAAGAACAGGTTTTGGTTCAGGAAATCAAGACTGGGGTTATGTGACAGTGAGACCTGGAGCGTACATGTTTTGGTGGCTCTATTACGTTAATCCAACAACAGTATCACTAGAAAATTCAAACCCTTTCAACAAACCCCTGATTGTTTGGCTGCAAGGCGATCCGGGAGAATCGGGCACTGGATATAGAAATTTTAATGAAATTGAACCACTGGACATAAATCTCAAAAGAAGAAACTATACATTGATCCATGATTACAATGTTTTGTTTATCGACAAACCAGTGGGGACTGGTTTTAGTTACGTCGATACAATTCAAATGATGGCACAGAATTTGACGCAAGTTGGCCATGATCTTGTAGCACTGATGAAAGTATTCCTAGAAAAGATTCCACAATTTAAAAATGTTCCGACTTATATTGTCGGCGAATCTTACGGAGGAAATATGGCTGTGCAATTTGCTCATCTATAGATGGTTTCAGGTAATTATCATGAAATATCACCTCACTATTACTGAAGATATGTATATGAATTATTTATTTTATCATTTCAAGGCTCAAAAAGTACAAAACAATCATCAGTAATTTAAAAAGGAATAGCTTTGGGTGATGCGCCTATATCTTTTAAGGAAACAGTTAAATGTATAGCTCCATACTTATTGAACTTGGTATGATCATATTTTTTATATCACTAACATTAATTTTTTTTTCTTTTGAAATAAGTGTTTCAAGAAATTTTTGGTACGCAATTAGCGTGAATGCTTTTACAATCAAATGAATCTATTCATAAAAAATACTCAACTTCGTCTCTCTCTCTCTCTCTCTCTCTCTATAATTGACGTATAAAATGTTATAGGATACATAATTCACACGGCTCGAAACGTCAAAAGCGTGAAATTCAATTTGTTTGCTATCATAATTTTTTAATTTAATTCTTTTCAAAACTAATTATTATTCGTAAATTAATTAAAAATAAAAAATAAATATCAAATAAAAGTATTTTTGACTATCACTTGAGTGCTAGAGACCAGAAAAAAATTTTTTAATGAAAAATAATTCCAATTACTTTAGGGCTTAATAGACACTAAAAATTTTATCAAGATCGAGAGTATTGCCTCAAAAACCCTCAAGTCATTGAATGAAGAACGATGGTCTGAAGCAATGATGAGTCATAGTCTTACGTATGCAACTATAAATAATCTTACTGCAGAGATTTCTATGTACAACATTCTACAACCAAAAACTAACAATTTCTGAACTCCCACAAATATTTTACTTCTTTGCGGTCGACTATCAAAGAAGTTAATGTAGATGGTCAGATACGAAAAATCATGGAACACGAAGTTAAAAGGAGACTTGAGATTGATCATAACAGAAATTATACATTGTTTTCGGATGCGGTCTGGGATGTACTGAGTAGCTAACTTATGAAACCCACGGAACGTATTGGTCCATGAAAATATTTATATTATAATCTTCATTGCTTAATTGTACACTTTTAATAAGCTTGTAGCTTTGCTTTTAAACATTTTTTCTTTTTATTAGTTGAGAAGCTATTGAACGAAACAAATCTCAAAAATCTTTGTATACACTGGGCAGTTGGATTTGATTGTTCCAATTCCTAGTACTATGAGCTGGGTAGAAAAATTTGAAATGAACGTATGCTAAGGAGTGGAATAACGCCATCCGGGTACCATTTACTATTGACAATATTATTGAAGGATATGTTAAAGAGTACAAAAATTTTAATTGTATTGGATAGACAGATCTGGACACTCGGTAAATAGTGAATTTAATAAATGATAAATGTAATAAATGGTAATTGGTAAAATTGTTTTTGGTAAATTGTTTTTCAGGGTGCAAAAGATAATCCATACGCCATAAATGCAATGCTTCAAGATTTAACATCCATCATCACTCCAAATTAAATCATGTAAAGTATTCCTAAGTAAATGAATGTAACGAAATATATTTTTGTAAAAGGGTTTTTGAGTTTAATTTTTTTCATTTTTTTACGTGAAAAGAGTAATTTTTTCGAATATTAATAGTTCATTAATTCACAATATACAACCGTCAGCACCTCCTTTGCTCACGGTCACTTCAAAATGCTACTAACATTTTTTTTTCAAATGGGAGTAATTAGATAAAATTTTTTTCTTTAAATATTTTCGGATGACAAAATTATTTGAGAGTTTTATTTTAAATAAAGTCAAAAAAAATTTTTCTTAACATTCGCTAGAAATTTATGAACATTTCGTTTATCACGAGACTATCTCAATAACTTTTCAAGTTAAAAAGTAGAATTTTTATTGAACGTTTTGAGCTTTTTGAAAACAAAAATCTGGTTATTATTTGCCAATGCACTGATTTGTAAATTTTCATTTGCGATATCTTCCGAAAAAAATTTAAAAAATTATAAAAAGCTATATTTTTTATGACGCACAACTCGATAACTTCTTAATCAGCAGATTTTTCAACGCTTTTTGAGTTTTAAATCAACAGAAAATTCCTAGGATGGCCTGCTAGGTCAAATTTTTTCAATTTTTTTGAAACGTTATCTATAAAAGTTTATCGATCACATCGACTGTAAATAGAAGCTTGAAAATTTACTTTACATAATAAATTTTATTTTTCTGATGATAATTCTTGACATGTTATGTCCCCTTCAAAAAGTTCTCAACATACCTTGAAAAGCAAACAGACTATTACATAACACTCCATCAACCCTACAGTAAATGACAGCGGCCTGTATATTTAATAATGTATACACAAAATATACCATTTTTTCGCCCAAATCATTTTATTCTCGATTGACAGTACTCTCGCCCACGCGTTAAAAGCTGCTAAAAAGTCACAAAATGACTCAATGTTGTTGCTCAAATTCTTCTTTTCATTTCACTCCGTTTACTAATTGTCTTGTTTTAAAGTATTCGGATTAGCACCGTTTGCAACTAAGATCGTTATCGATAATGAGAATAATCAAGAAAAAATACTTTTAAAATAGAGTTTTCGTCTTCTGTACTTGGATCCATTTACAGCTTGTTAATCGTTCTGATAATTTTGAGTGAAATAATTTATAACTACATATTATGGCCGATAAATGCCTACATACTTCTTCACATCTACAATTTATTCAAAAAAATCGGTCTGATAACAATTATTTTAAGTTTTTTATTCAGACAAAAATCTTTGGTAAAAATAATAGAAACACTATACACGATAAATAATGCGTTCAATCAAAGTGACATTTTAAGACCTTTATCACGCCGAGAAAAATTCTACAAGAATAGTAACGGTGACTGTTTACTTAACAAATTCATTGATTCTTATGACAAGTTACATCTTTGAGTGAAATATTCTATTTTCAAAAATTCATTTATTGCTAACATAAATATTGTTGTGGAATACGCAATCATATTTACTATCGGCTGGTTTATTACCCAGTATTCGCTGCTATTAATTTTTGTTTATCACAAATTGTGTATGTTCAATGAATTTTTTGAGCTCTGTTTCACTGGAGAAAATTATTCGATAGACAGCCAAAATTGTTTTATATGTGAAAACACCCTACTCAAATTTACCTCACTACGAAAATTATATCAGAGTACTTACAACGCATTGAGTGATATTGCACAACTTTATTCACTGCCTATTTTAGTAGCTTTTGTAATTATTATCCCAAAATTAATTAGCGTTGTCAGTAATACGATTGATTACAATGAAAGTCGGGATGAGTCAATAATTTTAAAAGTATTTAATAACTTGATAATGATATTTTTATACTTTCCTGTAATTAATTTGACTGTCTTTGCAACGAAAATAAACGAAGAAGTTTGTATACTTTTTATGTAAAATTTAAACTTGACAGCAATTTTATGAATAATTTATATTCGTTGTTCTTACAGATCAAGCGTATCACAATTATTTTATACAAAGGAATCACCGATGGATCAGGAGAATTAAATTCCGAAGTGAGTAAATTTCCAATAATTATTATATTTCGATAATCACACGTTTTTTTTTATAGCTTGAACAATTTTCGGTGGAAATGCTGCATTGGAAAATTGATTTTTCAGCCTATGGTTTTTTTCAATTGGACAACTATCTAATAACCAGGGTAAAGATATTTTCATTTTTTTTTTTTTTAATTTATTCAAAATGATTTTTTCATTTCAATCTTTTTTATTTGTAGATCATTTGTGTGAGCTTGCTCTATATGATTATTATTGAGAAGTAACGGAGTCAATTTTTTGAAAATATCCACTTGAAATATTACTATGGATGTCACCTAGTCTACTTTCATCATACTTATTATCTTACTCAACTATTTACTAGAAAAATTAAAAATTTGACATAATTGGGAAGTTATTGGTTTTCAATTTCTTCTTCATATTATCAGTTCTAAGAATCAAATAACTCACATTGTTCGAAAAAAGAAACGTACTCGTACAAAAAAAAAATTTGTTATAATTAATCTAATCTTTTTATTCATATTTTGAAAGAAAAATTATTTAATAGTTAATTAATTCTAAAAATGTTTTAATTTTCTTTTAAGAAAATGTAAAAAAAAAAAATTAGTAAAATGGTTCACCCTAAAGGCCATCCCTGAAACTTCCGGCTAAATTCATACCTGGGCGCTTATTAAAATTGTACTTATAACGTTTTTTGAGATTTTTGAGCTCAAAAATAAAATTTATGTGATATTTTTAGCTCGCTGAGCTCAAAGAGATAGTATTTCTATGCATTTAAGCTCTTCGAGCTTGAAAGTCTGATAGAAGTTTTATAGAACACTACTTTTGGAATTTTCAAAACCGCAATGACTTGAATGGATCAACCGATTTTCACGCGGTTGGCGGCATTCGACACACACACACACACACACACACACACACACACACACACACACACACACACACGCGCGCAGACATAGTGACAACCTCGCGGGAGTAGTCAGGGAAGCTTTCATATGACCTTCAAACGTCGAGATCTGATGAAACTCGATTTTTGCAAAACGGGTGAAACAATAACTTCCCGATTTTTGAAAATCTTCGATTTTCTTAGCGGGAAGTTAAAAATAGATTACGTTTATCATCTGATTGATAATATTTACAATTGTCATTGTTGTAAAGAAAATTTATTGTATACATTGTTATAAAATTGAAATGAAGGTTTAATGAATTCATCATAAAGCTATATTTATTTTAGAATATGAATTTGAGAATGATATTTATAATAAAATTTAATTTTTTTACGGGGGTAAAGAAAGTGGGTTAATTTATTAGAAAATTGAAGTTTTTGTTAGATTAGAAATTACACTTTTTGTAAAGATTCTTTTATTTTTTTAAATGAATAAGAAAATAAGTATTTTAGATTGAAAATATTTCTCTCGAATCAAGATAGTTGTCTATCAGAGTAACTAATTACTAATAAAAAATTATTAGAAATTCAAAAAATTAACATTGCAATAAGACTAAAAAGTTTTTTTAGTATTTAAGATTTATAGAAATATGACTTTATATAATAAACGAAACCCATACACAGTAAAAAATATTGTGTAAAATCAACACAATTTGTGTGTTAAAAACGGTTGACACGAAGTTTGTGTTGAAATTTTGACACAAACTTTGTGTAACCCCTTTTTAACACAAAGATTATGTTAAAATATCGCCACAAGAGGGCGCAAAGAATCTTACACTTTTAGAGTGTCAATCTTAACACAAAATAAATGTTAAATAATTTTATTTATTCTAATCAACTGTTTTATACCTATAAAATAAATTTTTTTTATTTCCTCAACTGTAGTCAATAATATTTATTAAAAAAAAATTTTTTTTTTTATTTACATTTTATTAAATCAACAGTTATTGAATGTAAATAATTGTAGGTAAAATTTTAAATAATTAAATCGAAAAACAATTTATAGATTTTAGAAATAAAGCAGCAAATTAAAAAATATAATTGTCTTTATTATTTAATAATATTTATTATATTTTCATATTAGATTATAAGAATATTAGATTATAAGAAATAATTAGTTATAATGAAGATTAATCTTTTAAAACAAGGTTGTTAAACGTAGCAGGCAAATTTAGTTTGGCTCAAACTTTAGTATTTTTCCACTCCAGAATAAACATGACAGTCACTTTTTTGACTTTGATTTACATCAAATTTTTGAATGTTAGATGAATTCCCACTTACCTAAAAAAAATAAAACTTACATCAAAAATAAATTTTTAGTATTGCATACTTGGTATAAAAAAAAAAAATTAATAAAACAAAAATCAGTAACTGGCAGTTAAAAAATTCAGAAATTTTTAATTTATAATAATCATTAATTTTACAGAGAATATTTTTTCAATATCTACTATTAAGAGTACTTAATTTTATAAAAACAAATTTTAAGGTTATCTTTGAAGAAAGAAAGGTTATCTACAGTATTCAGAAATTTCAATAATAAATAAATAATCACTCACCGTTGATAAAGACATCAATTTTTTGTTCGTATTATAAACTCACGCATCTTTATTCTTTAATTTTTGAATAAAATAATCTTTATTATTAACACCTCAAAACACGAACAAAATAGATGCCGCGTTGATGACGCTTTACACGCTTTGTGAAAACGGTTGCTGCGTAAAAGTAAAATCGAGAACCGACGCGCTGTTAATCACAAAGTTAATGTTATATTGATGGAGATTTTGACACAAACTTTGCGATTAATTCCACAGTAACATTACACCATAAAATGTGATTTAATAAAAGAGTGTATAAATTAACATTTTTATGTGTTACAAAATAAAAGTAACACCAAACTTTTATTGTTGTGTATTTCTAACACACCACAATTTTTTAACACAAAACCGTTTTCTGACACAAATACACAATATTTTTTACTGTGTATTTTTTGTTATATATTT
>NW_025401632.1:0-3338 GCF_020080835.1 Cotesia glomerata
ATTGGTTTTGGAATTGGTCCTGCAATGGTTTTTGGAATTGATCGGTAGAGCCGTTTAAAAGTTATTCCAAAAAAACCCCATTTGAAAAAATTTTTTTTTGTTATAAGAGTTTATAAGTTATAAGAGGTTTACATACTTACACACACATACACACACACACACACACACACACACACACACACACACACACACACACGCGCGCACACGCACACACGCACAAGACCTGTGGGGTAAACCGTACAAGGTAGTCATGACTCACCTAAAAGTCAAATAAATGCCGGCACCCACATGCCCACAACTTCTGCAGAGAATCGTTACCGCGCTGTTTCCGCAGCAACGCGAGCTTCATTACCAGTTAGCTCAAGGCGAACTGGAGGACATTCCACTTGTCACGGAAGAAGAACTGACGGAGGCTTGCAAACGCGTAGGGAATAATAAAGCACCAGGATTAGGTGGAATCCCTAATATTGCCTTAAAAACAGCTATAAAGGCAGCACCGGCATTATTCCCGGATGTTTATACCACCTGCCTCAAAGAAGGGATTTTTCCTCGAAAGTGGAAACAGCATCGGTTAGTGCTGCTTCCTAAAGGGAAAAAGCCACCGGATGAACCGTCATCTTACCGCCCACTTTGCATACTAGATACAGCGGGTAAGACACACATACATACATACATACATACAGACAGACATAGTGACACCCTCGCGGGAATAGTCATGGAAGCTTCCTAGGACCTCGAAATGTCGAGATTCGATGAAAACTCGATTTTCGTAAAACGGGGTGAAAACAATAACTTCCCGATTTTTGAAAATCTTCGATTTTTTTACAGTGATCGACAAAATAAAAATTTTAGATTTTTAATTGATGGTTATTTAAAAAATTAACAGTCTTTTCCATCATTTTTTTCGGTACAACGATAGTCAGTAGTTTAAAAATCAATACTGTAAAATATTTGGATATTGAATATATGGATTTTTTGAATTATTCATTTTTAGAAAAATTAGTAATCAAATTACTGAAATTGCTAATTATTAAAATAATTAATAATTGAATTATATCAATTATCAATTATTTCAAGAATTAGTAATTTTTAGATTTAAATAACTAATTATTGAAGTAGTTAGTTATTACTATAATTTACTGACCAATTATTTGATTAATCAATGATTTCGATTTATAAATTACTAATTACTAGAGTAATTAGTAATTGAATTATTGCAATTCAACAGTACTTATCGACTATTTATTATATGTACGGTATTATTCAGGAAACACTCTCGAGATATTATAATTTTCAATTTTTAATAAAGAAACGCTATTTAGACCTCAAGTTAATTGTGGTAAAGTTAATATATTCAATAATCTTTCTATAAAATAGATAATAATTTATAAAATAATGAAAAATTTACAGTTATGTAAGTGTCGTATATACAGACATTTCGGCTATGATATTATAGGTAAGTTTTCAATGCTAACATAGCAAACTTACCTATGTTTGCATAATAAAATTTCTTATACTTTTGTACAAATCATTCCCATATTAACACAGTAGAAAATTTCATGTTCTCAAACGAATCTCTTGAATGTTAACATAGTAGAAATTTATATGTTACATAGGAATGATTTTTAAGTTAACATTAAAATTTTTCTTATGAAAAATAGGAAAAATTCCCGTTTTTAGTAGATTTCAAAGGGATCCGATACTTATTTTTGTCCCCATGACGTAACTTTCGATTAAGTTTTCTGTTGTCAAAATCAGGTCCAAGCGGATTCCAAAAATACCATCATTTCAAAATTTTATCTCATGGCTTGTCATTCCGATAGCGTCTACATTTCTTTATGGATCTTAATAATACTCAACATACCTAAACTATGGATGATTATGAAAGCCAAATTCTAAAATGAGCTAAATCGATCAATTGTACTAGAAATAACATTTTGCAACTCATAATACGTCAAAAGATCGAAAATTTCCCGCTTTTCATTAGAATAAATTCTGATTGGGACAAGTTATCGAATTTTTGTAAATTGCACCTAAAAGTTGATTAAATGAGCTTCAATTTGCATATCAACATATACTTCTTGATGAAAAAAATTGTCTATATTAGTGTTCATACAATGAAATTTCATTCTTGCATTAGTTATGGAAATGTTTAAGAAATCTTGTATAAAAGTTTTTTTTTTTTTTTTTTTTTTTTTCATTTATCACCTAGTTAATAATTTAAAAGTAAACAAACCAATGTAATCGAATACATGTAATGACAGTGTTTCTACGCAATTGGGCTATGGTTAAGTTAAAAAATTAATTTGTAATGATTTTTTTGACTGAAAAGTTCAAATTTATTTTTAACAAATCACAACATATTTAACAAAAGACAAAAAATTATTTCAATAAACACATATTTATGTCAATTACTTTTTTTTCGCAGCGCTTGCATTGCACTTCATTATCACTCTTAGTTCAAAGTTCTTATCACTTAGTTTATTATATTTTGGAAGGTCGTACATGGTGGCGTAGCTAAAAAGTAGTTTTACTGGTGCAGAAGACGGTAAAATCGTGATTGTTTTCAAAAAATTTCTCACGATTGGATAGGAGTTCAAAATTTGAAAGTCTGTTCTTGCTTCGGCTGTGAATTTAATAAAGTTTACCTTTGGAACAGTTGAGCCAAACGGTCTTGCAGAGAAACTCGATGCAACAGAAGTATTGGGAGCAACAGAACTAGGTGACGTAGAAGTACTAGAAGTAATAGAATTAGAATCAGTGTTTAAAGGTTGGTCATCGAAATCAAAGAAATCATCTATAGCCCCTGCTGGTAAAGTTTATGACTGATCAACAGGGGTGTCACAGAAGAATTCGATTGCCTCCTGAATAGCCTTCATTACATTATCTTGAGCGCTATTATTTATAGAGGGTAACCACTTTAGCTTGAACACTGGATGACAAGCTGCAGCTAAAGCAGCTGTTCTTCCTTCATCCAAAACAGCAAAAATATTTTTGAACCGCTTTTCTACAGCTCCAATCAATCCAGAAACCAATTTCTGGCAATAATGAAACTTTAGATCTTTGCAAGCCAATAGTTTCTTTCGAGTCATTATAAGAGTAGGTAGTAGATATCCGTACGATGCAATTTGATCGCCTTGTAAAACATCGATGGCCTGGGCGATAGTTTGGTGACAACGGTAATATTCTTCGATGAATCTTTAGTTAAATAAGTAAACGTAAATAGAAAGAGAAAAAATAACTTCCGATTTTTTGAAAATTTTTAATTTTTTAAGTGGGAAGTTAAAAAGTTCAAATTACATTAGTAGACAAGTCACAAAAAATTGAATAGTATAAAA
>NW_025401633.1:0-3337 GCF_020080835.1 Cotesia glomerata
GTTCATCAATTTATCGCATGCTTTAGGCATATACCGCTGTAGTATCAAGGGTGTACTCCACATGTGACTGTTAATTGTTTGTTTACTTAATTAATTCACTAATGAGACTTACCTTTATATTATATGATTCAGACCAAAAAAGTACTAGTATAATACGAGCTAGCTTTGAGTGAGGATCCATTGGTGCTTTTAAAATAAAATTAAAAGACAAGTGCAATATTCGTTTTGGGTTGACTATAAGTAAGCGAAAATGAGTACCAAATTCGGAGAGCTATCTGCCATTGACTTCTTACTTTTTATGGACAATGTATACTTGTTGGACCTTATCCGTCTAGAATACGACATCATTGAACAGAACCGGAAAATTTCCGAGGTGTCTGATGATGAGCCTGACAACAAAGGGTGCCGACAGCTGTTACACCGATTTCTCTGCTGCATGAAAAGGTACCCCAGAGCCGATTTTATAGACGGTTATGACGTGTACGACGGACAGCAAAGGTATATTTGTATAAGCGACCCAAAAGCAGAAAACTACGATAAATTTTGGGAATTAGCCTGGTGCCATGAAGTTAATACCATCGTGAAGATATCTCAAAGAAGAGAGGAAGACAGCTGTCATTATTGGAGTTCCAGAGAAAAAAGTGAGATAGAGTTTGGAGGTTTTAGAATTAAAACTTTGATGGTCATCAAGAGACCCTGTTTCACTTCAACATTGTTACTCTTGTCTGACCAAAAGAACCGCAAACGTGAGATTTGGCACTATCATTACACTGCATCGCCAACTGATAACAATCCAGATGATCCGTTTTCATTTTTGTTCTTTGTGTGCAGTCTGAACGACATGTACACTATTTCTAAGAAGAAACAATCAGCTGAATGGAAGCCCGGAGCTGTTCTCGTTCATTGCAACGATGGTAGCAGTTTTTCGGCGGTGTATTGTATCCTCGATATTTGTGTTACCCAATTCAAATACACAGGTACGCTTTCAGTGGCAAATGCTTTTCAGAAAATAAGACAGCGGCAGCACAACTGCTTGAATTATAGCGCAGATGACCATCATTTCTGCTATCAAGCTATTCATATGTTGGTGTTAGGGAAATTGAAACTCAGCCAAAAATATCTAGATGAAATGGAACTCACTCAATAAAACACACTGCTGTAATAAGATATCATCATGCAATCTTTCAACGTGGTTCTTTTGTTATTTATATGCTTGAGCAGAATGACGTTATTGCCTACTTGTAAGTGAAATAGGTACATAATGTAATACCTTCTATTTACGTTGAAGGAAAATGTTTGACTGTTGTTATGCTACATTGAAAATAAACATCGACTGATAGTCATGGGGAAATCTGATGACCGGGTGAACCCGTAAATTGGCTTCATTCCAATTTAGCAATACCTATCTGGAGTTCCCGCAGGTTGCGATAAGACAAAGGAATGATAATATATTGACATAATAATGAAGAGTAGTTTTATGATACTTGTGAGGACAAATTTAGTGTCTGTGTTCGTATAAAGTGTATGTTGTGAATTAATTCTTTCAACAAATTAATTATGATAAACAAAAATTGTTCTAAAAAAATTTGAACGCTTAATTTTTTTAATGTACATTTGTGTAATTTTGTGAATAATTTAATTGTTATAAAAGCACAAAGAATTCTTTTAAGTCTGTCAAGTTCAGTGTTATAAATGTATGATCGGGAATCACCTGATATCTGTTTATTGTTTTAATTTATTTATAAATTAATAACTATAAAAAAAAATGTTTCTGAAAGTTAGCACTCGTAATTTTTTCAGTTTACAGTTGTGAAAATTCTAAAATTGATTTATTGTAATAATAATTTAATTGTTTTAAAAGTGTAAAAAATTGTATTAAGTCTGACAATTGCAGTGTTATATATGTATGATAAATAATCAGTTCATATCTGTAAATAGTTTGAATTTTTTCAACAAACTAATTATGATAAACAAAAATTGTTTTAAAAAAATTTGCACTCTCAATTTTTTTAATGTACATTTGTAGAAGTTCTTGAATAAATCAATTGTTATAAAATCGTAAAGAATTGTTCTGAGTCTATTAACTGCAGTGTCATATATGTAAGATATGAAACCACCTGTTATCTGTCGATTATTTATATTATCTAAAAAACTTAATTATTATTCGCACCTTACGCTAAAAGATTTGTCACCTTAATTTTTTTTTTTTAATTTAAACTTGTAGAATTCTTAAAATAACTTTTTTCATAATAATTTTAGTGTTATAATAGTGTAAAAAAGAGTTTTAAGTATTTTAAATTTAGTGTCGCATATGTATGACACTGAATTTGTTGATACCTGTTAATTGTTTATATTATTTAAAAAAAGTAAATATAAAACGGAAAATATTTTTAAAGATTCGCACCTTTAATTTTTTTTAGATTCTAACTCGGGAAATTTTATAAATAAAAGAAAAAAAAACTTTTTAAACGTGGTTTTTTTCAAATAACTTTTAAACGGATATCTCTTTGAGCTTGAAGAGCTCAAAAAAACACAAATATTATATTTTTGAGCGGTTAGGTATGGAGTTTGCGGGTAATTACAAGCATGACTTTTAAGATCAGACGTTTTTCTAATTGTTTTTTTTTTTCGAAGATTATAAATTTTTCGAAGTCTTAGGATTAAAATAAAAATGATTTTTATGATAATGTCAATCTTAAATTTTTTTTAAAAATTCAATTTTTTCAACAGTTCAATTTTTTCTTAAGTTTTAATTTTTTTTTTAAATTTTGAATTTTTTTATATAAACTAAAAAAATTTACGTTGAAATTAGTTTGAATTTAATAACAATTTACAGTAAAATTCAATTTCGATTTTTTAGTGTACTAACTAAAATAAGTTTCAACGCCAAACTTTTCTTGCTGATGTAAACGAAATTAAAATTCCAACGATCGTTAAAATTTCCAATAAAATTAAAACTTTCCAAAAATTTAATTTTAAAAAATAAATTTTAAATTCATAAAAAATAACATTTTTCAAAATAATATAAAACTCAGAAAAAGTTTTAATCCTCAAGAAATTATTATTATCACTATTATTATTATATATGATTAAATTAATAGAAATTAAATTATTATTAACAAGTCTTGCTCGCTTTGTCTTCACTTTTTCCAATACAAAACCGTACTCAGAAGACAAAACCTAAATTCACAGTATAAGTGCCATCTTACAGTATAGAAATCAATCAATTTCAGTTTTCCATTTACATTTACCACCATCTAGTGGCATGATTAAAAATAACATGACAGATGTTTTTGTTGACATTTCAAATAATTTTGATCAGGTCTGATCATTTTTC
>NW_025401634.1:0-3333 GCF_020080835.1 Cotesia glomerata
TTGAGTACTATGATGCTTCCTGAATCCCGATTGAAAGGGATCAAATAGCTCATTATCTTCTAGATATGATGTTATCTGATTTGCAATAATTCTTTCGAATACTTTGGCTAGATGAGACAGATTTGCTATGGGCCGAGTGTCTGATGGTGATCTAGGTGACGAAATTTTATTCAGAGGTATTATGTAGATAGTCTTCCAAATATCCGGAAAAATACCAGTGTCGAGAGATCGATTTAGTAAAACAGTGAGAAAAGAGTGAGATTTGAGGAAGGTGATCTCTCAACCATCTCAGATCAAGACCATCAGGGCTCTTCCCTTTTGATTTAGAAAGAGTAAGATGCAGTGCTTTGGTAACATCTACGATATCAATCCTATTCCAATTAAATGAACAATCAACCTTTTTGAGTATTCTATTGGTAAAATATTGGTAAAATTTGCGTCACATGGTGGATGTTTCCTGACTATATCTGCATAATATTCATTTAATTCACAAGCGTCAAAAGAAATTTAGCGGCGATGAAGGATTTGACCTAATTAGCCCAAGGTGTTTAAGTTCTGCTCCAAACAGTTGAATTGTGCGGTGGGTGAGAGAGCAGCTTTTAGATATTCTTCACCGGGCATGATTCAACTCAGATTCCAGTTCCCTTCCTTTTTGTCTGAAAAAGAGCTGGTAAATTTGGATCCCGCAACTGTTTCTTCTAACTTTTTGTAAATTTCTGTCACGTTCGCCCGCTTCACTTTCAATTCTTTGGTAAGCGAAGGGTTCATTCACACGGAGGTCACTTTTCTTGTAAATATAGGAACAAGCAAGTCCAGAGAAGACAAAACCCCAGATTTAAAAATATTCAGCAATTCATCAGGATTTGAATTTTCAAGTACAGTACTATCAATTTTTAAAGAATTCATAAGAGGTGAAATTGATAGAGCCAGATGATCTGAGTTTTGAAAGTTTCTGTAGGTTATTCTCTTCATTGAGTGGTTTTAAGTTATCTAGGTTGTATTGGCAGAGTAAATAATCATGACCGTCAACCTATGCCGGAGACTCAGATTTCGTAAACGAGGATAACTTAGTTTTCCACTGTCCAATAAAATCACATCCAACCAAGAATCACTGGTGTTCTTATTGAAAGTAGCACTTTTCGTAAGATTACGTTACAATGACGACTCTGCTATGAAATCCTTTAGGTGATTTGCAGTATAGCTATCTTCTAACAAAGGAGAATTTAAATCACCAGCTATAATAATGTTATTGTAATTTGAAGCTTGAAGTCTGAGTATGAATATCAAAAGAATTCATTGAGAAAAAGGAGCATCGCGGTCTTCGGTAGATGCAAGATAACAGAGGTGAGCTCCTGTAATTAGAGTGGGCGTCAACAATAAGATACTCCGGTTGACTTAGATGATCAGAAGTTGAAATATGAAGGACTTTCGGTTTTAGGGGAATTATGTATAAGACAAGCCACACCACCACCCTGGATCGACGACCGAGGTATCTATATGCTTTAAGATTCGATTCTCTACGAATTGTAAAATACTCATCCAATGATAAGGACTCATAATCTAATGAAGGTTTTAACCAGGTTTTCCACAAGGACAATAATGTGGGGTGTTGTATTGTGCCAAATCAAGAAACTGAGCAATAGCCCAGACCAATAACACTATTTATATTTGAGACTCAATACAGTTAATGGTGAGAAGAAATATTGTTAACAGAGAAAGTAGTTAAATCAGTTGATTTATCGTCGAGTTTGGAAAGATCGGCTTCGCAGTTGTTATAAATCTATCTCGGTTTTCATCGCTTTTTTGACAGGTACAATCGCTAGACCATACAAACTTGAATTTTTGTTAGCTTCGCTTTTTCCTTAGCTTTTGAGTAATAATCGGTGAGAGAGAGAGAGAGAGAGAGAGAGAGAAATCCTTTAAAAGTGGGGAAAGCCCTTATGATTGGGTGATGGTTTGAAATTTCATTCATTTTTAAATATTGTTATTTCTTCATTATTCTTATGCCGCAATAATTGCCAATATTAATAAAATCACGTCTGATTTTGTGAAAGCTCCAATATGAGTTAAATCGATTTTATTTGGTAAAATGACGCATATAAAAAAAGCTTTTTTAAAGTTGTAATATTGTTGCTTCGGGACGACACGGTTGTTCTTAAATATATCATTTAATTTGCCTATTTAAAATTTTTCAAACCAGAATCATGATATTTCCAATGCCTCGTTTTCTACTGGCATCAAGTTAAAACTTTAAAGAAACTAACCTTGTGTGCAGAAAATTTTTCAGATTTTGTCATTTATGTTCATTGCATGCAACTTACTTTTAATACTGGTTCAAGAAAATATTTTTCGATATTATAGTTTATACTTCCGGCTGATGATTGGTAATACTAATATTTTGAATCATTTTTATTTAAGGAGTTGATAAAGGAACATGCGGCTAACCAGAAAAAATGTTAAAAAAGCCATTATTATATTTGGCATGTCGACATCATGTGTATGAGTTGATTTTAAGAAGCGTTGTCAAAGTTGTTTGGCCAGGAGTAAGTTCTCCTAATGTAGCAGTTTTTGCACGGTTCCAAAATAATTGGAAAATCATAGACAAACAAAACTTGAAACTGGTCATGATTCCATACTTAGGCGCTTAAAATTGCACCAATGACGTTTTTGAGCTCTTCGAGCTTAAAAATACAATTTATGGGTTATTTTGAGCTCTCCGAACTCAAAGAGATTGCTTTCCTATGCTTTTGAGCTCTTCGAGCTCAAAAGTCTGATAGAGATTTGATAAGATACTATTTTTTGAATTTTTAAACCGCAATAACTTTTGAATGAATAAACCGATTTTCACGCGGTTGGCAGCATTCAACGCAGTTTTAAGCTTCACAAAGAATTTTAAATTTTGAATTGATTGCGCTAGGAATTTCGGAGTTATTCCAAAAAAACACTTTTTTCGGTTTTCTTTCGTTCACGATATCTCTCGAACGAATTAACCGATTTTGACCGGACTGATGACGATCGACGTGGTTTTTTGAGGTTAAGAGCTGATTAGTTTTTGAATTGAACCATCAAGCCGTTTAAAAGTTATTCCAAAAAAACCACATTTGAAAAAAATTTTTTTTCAGTTTTTTGAAGATTTCTCAAAATCTATTGATCTGAATCGGTCCAAATAGATTTCAAAATCTAAGTTTGGTCAAGCCTTTTCGAATGGCACCAACCTCGATGAAATCGGTCAAGCCGTTCAAAAGTTATAAGCGGTTCACATACCTTTACACACACACACACACACACACACACACACACACACACACACACACACACACACACACACACACA
>NW_025401635.1:0-3331 GCF_020080835.1 Cotesia glomerata
GGTATGAGACGGTGTGTCCATCTCCCAAATATCGGATGTAAGGTTGTGATGTGATTTCTTGTTCGCCGACTTTCAGCTTGATGGTCTCTAACACTTTTCAGCTGGATATAAGCACTGCCTCAGTTTTGTGTGTAGCCAGATGCAGGTTTACCGTATTCATCCACCGATGGACTTGCTCGAAGGTGAAGTCGAACATGTTGTTAATTTCGTTAAGGTGTTTAGCGACGATTACTACGGCTACGTCGTCTGCATATGCTACGAGTTTTACACTTCTTGGCAATTTCAATCTCAATAGGCCATCGTACATGATGTGTGTGTGTGTGTGTGTGTGTGTGTGTGTGTGTGTGTGTGTGTGTGTTTTTAAAACTTAGATTTTAAAAACTATTTGGACCAATTCAGATCAATAGATTTTGAGAAATCTTAAAGAATCTGAAAAAAAATTTTTTTTCAAATGTGGTTTTTTTGGAATAACTTTTAAACGGCTTAAAGGTTCAATTCCAAAAACTAATCAGCTCTTAACCCCAAAAAACCACGTCGATCGCTACCAGTCCGGTCAAAATCGGTTGATTCGTTCGAGAGATATCGTGAACGAAAGAAAACCGAAAAAAGTGTTTTTTCGGAATAACTCCAAAATTCCTATTGCATTCAATTCAAAATTTGAAATTCTCTGTGAGGCTTAAAAAATTGCGTTGAATTCTTCTAACCGCGTTAAAATCGGTTTATTCATTCAAAAGTTATTGCGGTTTAAAAATTCAAAAAATAGTGTCTTATCAAATCTTTATCAGTCTTTTGAGCTCGAAGAGCTTTATAATGTCTATAAGCTCATTATACGCAACTCAAAAAGAAGTACAAAAAAGGGACTCAGTTAGATGTCAGAAAATTGACTCCAAACTTATGAGTTCATTAAGAGCTCTTAGTTCTGACCTCGTAAAAAAGAGCTTCTTAAGACGTCACATTAGGACTTCTATAAGAAGTTTTTTAAAAGACTTCATACTGAAATTTTTCTGACTTGGGTTTTTTCTATAGCTAGATTGATATGTGTCTAGTAATTCATTTTCTTCCAGATAGTTTACTACTTGATTTGCAACTAATCTTTCAAAAACTTTACTCAAATGGGATAAATTAGCAACTGATCGAGTGTCTGAAGGAGTCTTTGGTGGTAAGACTTTATTTAAGGGAATAATATATACCATTTCCCAATTATCTGGGAAAATTCCACATTCAAGTGAACGATTAAACAATGAGGTCAGAAAAATGGTAATTTGCGGTATATGATCTCTTAACCACCCTAGATTTACACCATCTGGACTCTTACCCTTAGATTTAGTTAATGTTAATTTTAAAACCTTGGTTACATCAACTATATCAATACATTGCCATTCAAAATTACAACTTACTAGATTACGACAATACTGAGATAATGAATCAAGATACGCAATATCACAAGGTGGATATCGTCTAATTATATTAACAAAATGGTTATTCAAATCAGTGGCCTCAAAGTAATGTAGTGGTGACGTAGCTTTTCCTTTAATTAACCCTAAATATTTAAGTTTACACCAGAATGATCGACTGATTTGCTCTTGTGAAAGTTCATTTTTCAAATAAAGATTACGAGCTTGATTCAATTCATATTTCAATTCCTTTCTTTAAGTTCTATAAAGTTCAAGGAGTTCCTTATTCTTAGTTCTTTTCGCTCTTTTGTACAGTAAATCTCGCTCACGACATTTGGACTTAAATTCTTTAGTAATCCAAATATTAGAATTACTTTTAATTTTTCGTGTAATAAATAGGGCATGTTCATCAAGTAACTCTATCACACTACTTAGAAAAAATGCTAATAGATCATTAGGATTGGAGTTTTTTACCGTATCACTGTCAATGTTTAATACTTTCAATAGTGAATTTGATAAATCACCGTGATCGTTACAGGATAATGATGTCTTAGCTGTTTGTGATTTTGCTGAAAATTACGCTTTTATAATACAAAATGCAATGCCAGGGTTTCATCAGAATAATGATCAGGCAACAATTTTTACTGTTGTGATCTATTTCAAGAAAAATAATGAAATTACCCATCGAAGTTCAGTCATCGTCTCTGACAACAATAATCATGACTCTGTAGCTGTATATGTATATCTGAAGATAGTAACCGATTTTATGAAAGAGTTAGTTCCAAATGCATCTAAAGTTTTCTACTATTCGGCTGGGGCACCACAACAATTTAAAAACTATAAAAATTTTATCAACATTTATTATCACAAGGAAGACTTTAATTTAGAAATTGAGTGGCACTTTTTTACAACAGCACACAATAAAAGGCCATGTGATGGTGTTGGGGGAACATTTAAAAGAAAAGTGGCGAGAGCAAGCCTTCAGCGGCCGATTGATGAGCAAATAACTACCGTTGACGAGTTGTGTGACTGGGCAATGGAACCCACAAGCTTACCGAATATTGATTAGAAAAATTAAATTTAAGATACAATACAGCTAAGAGCATAACAGAAACTCTAAAATTCAATATAATCATTCCAAAGGAAAACGGAAATATCTTATGTAAAGAATACTCGAGCTCGCAAAACAGCCGTTTATGTAAAATTTTGAAAAGAACGCGAAAATAAATAAAAAAGTTTGTTATAATTATTCATAAATGTAATTAACTTGAACTAATTGTTTTTAAATCCCAACCAACAATAAACATTTCAGCAGAAATAGAAGGTAAGTGAAAAAATGTTGAAAGTTATAACCAATAACAAGTTTCAAGTTAAATTTTTATAAATTAAAAAAAAAATATTAATTATGAACGGCTCACTACCGGTCTATGCTTAAAAGTTGTCAAATGTATAGAAGCTTAAAATAAAAAATTTTTCGCAAAAATCGAAAGGGACACAGCGTTAAAAACAAGATTTAAACTTTAAAACTCAAAAATCTTAGCTTAAGACTATTCAAATATTTTTGGCATAGTTTTTTTCGAAAAGTAAATGAAAAAACAAAAATTTTATGTCAGTTGTCTTTTTTTTTAGACCATTTCTAGATAAATTGTGAGCAAAAAACCGAAAAAGATCGGTTTTTTTGAAAATTCGATATCTTTTGACCCCATGATAAAAAAAAACCCAAAATTTCCTGAGAAAGGTCTTTTAAGGGGTACTAAAAAATATCCAAAAATTAGGGAAATCAAAAAAATTAATTTTTCAAACCGTCCGATTTGGCGTCGAATGCCCCATGTATTTTGATAATTAATCTATATATATATATATATAGCAGGCAGTATATATATGGCATATATATATATATATATATATATATATATATATATATATATATATATATA
>NW_025401636.1:0-3330 GCF_020080835.1 Cotesia glomerata
TACAACTCCAGAAAAAAAAAAAATATGAAATTTAGTTACAGTAGCTCAGAGTTCTCACTGACCCTTGCTCCTGATTTTTCAATTGTTAATTATTCTAATTAAAAATATAAAATCAGCTACAGACGTCCAGAGCCTTTTAGTAACCCTTGCTACTGATTTTTTAATTAGAAATTATTCTAATAAGCAGGGCCTGGAAGTTGGGGCCAACAATTAAAGTAAAAATAAAGCGAATCTGAAGTAATAATCACAAGCAAAATGACGATCGCGAGCAAGTTCAAGCGCTTAAACTAATACTATATTTTATGAATAAAATATGTCAAAATAAAAGTGAAGTTGGCAGCAAAACACGTGAGTTTAAACAACACAACCTGATATCAAGGACAAAACTATAATAAAAATCATAAGTTGAGGATAATGTGAAATATTGTGCATTGCATAAAATCCAATAGGATCTATATAAATAAAATGCGTCAGTGATGTTTTATTAAATTTCAGATGATTTGTAGCAAAACCAGGCAAGCAGTCTCCGCGTAAGGAATTAGGCTGAAAGAAAGAGGAGCAAGTCTTAGGAGCGGATTTTAAACCTTGTCTGGTAGACAACAGTGGATAAAAAAAAATAGTTGATTTGTCTACTTATGTGATTTAGGAAAAATTGATGAGGAAAATGTTTTATGAATAAGTATAGAAATAAAATTTTTTTTCCCGAACAAGCTTAAAAAATTTACAATACGATTTCCGTCGAAATCTTAAAATTTACAAAAAAATGAAGTTTTTTATTGTCATTTGTTTCTGCTGACCTATTTAATATTAACTCTTAGGCTGTAATTATGATACAAAATATTATTTACAAAAAAGTATCTGATGATTTTCGCCGAGTCAAGCCCTAAAAAATTTTACAAAATAATCTCCAACAAGAACTTCTATTTTCCTAAATAATGAGATTCTAAATGGTTACTTTATTTGGTTAACTGATTAAAGCTTAACTCTAAGGTGGCAATTATAGAAAAAAATATTCTCTACACAACAGCATAAAAGTACTTTGATGTAGTCATGTCCAAAAAAAAATTACAAAATTATCTTGGTCAAAAAAAATAAAATTTACAAAAAATATAATTTCAATTTATTTACACTTTTTTTATTAGGCCCAACTTTTTGCTGCAAATATTGCAAAATGTTTTCTACAAAGGAAAATCTAGAGGTATTTTTGCTCAGACAAGCCCGAGAAGAGTTACAGAATAATTTCAGTCAGAAACTTGTACTGAAAAATTAAGTTTTCCATTGAGATTTTTTTTTCTACTGACTTATTTAAGCTCAACTTCCAAGTTGTAATTATAAAACAAAATATTCTCTACAAAAAAGTATACCTGAATTTTCTACTCAGACAAGCTCAAAAAAAGTTAAAAAATAATGTCGGACAAAAACTTTTATATTCCTAAAAAATGAAGTTCTAAATGGTCACTTTATTTGGTTGAGTGATTAAAGCTTAACTCTTAGCTGGCAATTATAGAAAAAAATATTCTCTACACAACAGCATCAAAGTACTTTAGGTGTAGCTATGCCCAAAAAGAAGTTATGAAATGATTGCGCTCAAAAAAATTGAAATTACAAAAAAAATAGTTTTAATTTTTTTACACTTTTTCTAATAGGCTCAACTTTTTGCTGGTAAATATGGAATGGAATATTTTTTACAAAAAAAATCTGGAAGTATTTTTCGCTTAGAGAAGCCTAAAAAAAGTGACAAAATAATTTCGGTCAAAAACTTGAAACTTACTAAAAACTTAGGTTTTCCATTGTGATTTTTTTCTGCTGACCTATTTAAGCTTAACTTTAAGGTAGTAATTATAGAACAAAATATTCTCTACAAAAAAGTATCAGATGATTTCTTGCTCAAACAAGCTCAAAAAAAGTTATAAAATAATTTTTGTCAAAAACTTGAAATTTACTAAAAAATTAGGTTTTCCATTGTGATTTTTTTCTGCTGACCTATTTAAGCTTAACTTTCAAGTGGTTATTATAAAACAAAATATTCTCTACAAAAAAATATACAAGTATTTTCTACTCAGACAAGCCCAAAAAAAGTTAGAAATTAATGTCGGACAAAACTTCGATATTCCTAAAAAAATTAGGTTCTAAATAGTCACTTTAGTTGGTTGACTGATTAAAGCTTAACTCTTAGCTGCCAATTTAAAGAAAAATATTCTCTTTAAAAACAACATAGGAAAACGGTTGACCCTGAAGGCCATCCCTGCAACTTCCCGCTAATTCCATACTTAGGCGCTTAAAATTGCACCATGACGTTCTTGAGCTCTTTGAGCTCAAAAACTACTTATGGTTATTTTGAGCTCTCCGAGCTCGAAGAGATTGCTTTCCTATCCTTTAAAGCTCTTCGAGCTCAAAAGTCTGATAGAGATTTGATAAACACTATTTTTTGAATCATTAAACCACAATAACTTTTGAATTAATAAACCGATTGTTACGCGGTTATAAGCATTCGACGCATCTTTTCAAGCCTCACTAAAGAATCTGAAATTTTAAATTGATCGCTCTAGGAATTTTGGAGTTATTCCGAAAAACACTTTTTCGGTTTTCTTTTCGTTCACGATATCTCTCGAATGAATCAACCGACTTTGACCGGACTGGTGGCTAGCGACGTGGTTTTTTGAGTTTAAGGGCTGATTAGTTTTTGGAATTTAACATTGAATTCGTTTAAAAGTTATTCAAAAAACACATTTAAAAAAAATTTTTTTCAGTTTTTTTAAGATTTCTCAAAATCTATTGATCTGAATCGGTCCAAATAGTTTTCAAAATCTAAGTTTGGTCAAGCTCTTTCGAATGGCACCAATCGCGATGAAATCGGTCAAGCCGTTCAAAAGTTATAAGCGGTTCACATACTTTCACACACACACACACACACACACACACACCCACACACACACACACACACACACACACACACACACACACACACACCCATACATACAGACACCGTAAGAACCTCGCGGGGATAGTCAGGGAAGCTTCCTATGACCTTCAAACGTCGAGATTCTGATGAAAACTCGATTTTTGCAAAACGGGTGAAAACAATAATCTTCCTCGATTTTTGAAAATCTTCGATTTTCTTAGCGGGAAGTTAAAATTGAAATGTTCGAGAAATATGACCTTGATTTTGCTACACTTTCTCTATAAGGCTCAACTTTTGGCTGATGAATATGGGAAAACATATTCTCTACAAGGAAATTTGAAAGTATTTTTCACTTAGACAATCCCAAAAAATGTCACAAAATAATTTCGGTCATAAACATGAAATTTACTAAAAAATTAGATTTTCCA
>NW_025401637.1:0-3329 GCF_020080835.1 Cotesia glomerata
TTATCATCTTACAGAAAAATTGCGAGATTTACAAGCAGTAACACATTTAGAACTTCTATCATTGTGACGTGGTGAACCAGTCATCCGCGAGCCTCGTAGCCAAACATTAAAAAGAGATCAGGATATTAACAATGCTTGGATATTATACGAACAAAATATTTTAAATATTCAATCTTTCCTAGCTTATGCTAGTTTTTTTCTGAAGCCCGCGTATCAAGAAGAAGAGCAGAACAATAATATGGATATCGCGACTGATGAAGAGGAGGATGTATTAGAAGTAGGAGGTAATGTCTATTAAATATGTAATAAATTTCGAGTGATTAATGCTATCGGAATAAATGAAATATCGCATTACTAATGCCAGAAGGGCGCATCTCAACATCTACGCCCTTCTGGCTCTGCAAAGCCAGAAGGGCGCATAAAAAAATTTTTTCTACGCCCTTCTGGCTCTGCAAAGCCAGAAGGGCGCATAAAAAAATTTTTTTTCCTCCAATCGACCTAAAAATGTTTATAACATTTAGATCTGTTAGAAAAGGGAATAACAAAAATTTTTTTTTATACGCCCTTTTGGCTCTAAGACAAAAAAATTTTAAAGCCATAAGGGCGTATAATTTTTTTTAATCATAATTAATAATTAGCCTTAAAAAAAAAAAAGTTATAACACCAGTAAAAATAATAACTTTTTAACTCATTTTATCCAAAAAGAATATGGATTTGAATTTAAAAAAACCAAAATAGCAGTAACATTCTATTTGAAGAAAAATGTATTCAACTCAATTACAAAATTTTCATTTCTATTGACAATAATCATGTCTCCACTGATAAAGTGTAATGAATTATGTTGTAACAGGGTAAATTACCCTGTGACGGTAAGCCCGCACTCGTGCGTTAATTAGTCGACGCAGCACTGGCGCGTCTCGGTCTTCGGGACCCGACTAGTATTAAGTGGGGGAAATTTTGGGTTTCTTGGTCAGTTGAGTAGAGGCAACAAGTCAGAAGTAGTGCAGTGACCAACGCAATAACATCGCTAGCCAAAACAGTCCAAAGAAGGAAGCCTGAGTTTCCAAAGCACAAAAATTACACAGTTATTGAGACTTTGATTCCTTTGATGAGCCAAGGGGGTCATATACCCGGCTCATCAATTTTACTACTTCTCATTATAAATCAAAATTTTGATAAATCAATTGTTATAATATTTTGCCTAATAATAATTAAATAATTAATTAATAGTAATTAAATCTTATTCGTTAGCATTGTGAACATTCTTCTTGGGGATCTTATACCCGAGGAATGTTCTAGACCTCTTGGGTTTGGAAGTCGTGAGTAATTGATTTGTTAATTTGGCCAATCAATAATTATTAACATCTTAGATGGGGTTAAATAAATCTATTTTATATTAATTAAATTCTGAACATCGAGAAGGTCCCAGTCGACACGACATACACGGTGAGAAATTTCTGTAGAAATTTACTATGCATACATAATAAGACTGAACCTTAATGACTCAATTCAAAATATTACCATAAAAATTTAAGAATATCATATTGTACCAATCAATATTTACTAGGGACCATAGTAAATTTGACCATAAAACTGTTACATAAACATATATAAAAAATTTTCGTAAACTGACAGAACAAAAACTGTTAGTGTGCTTAAAACTTTTCATTATAGTTCCATAGTAAAATTTCTGTTGCTCAGTCGACAATAAAAATTTATAAAAAAGTTTCACATTTAGTCACGTGTACTCGGTTTAAATTTAAAATTGTGACTATGAAATTTTCAAATGTCCCATAGTAAACGTATGCGCGTCAGTCGCGACGCGCGCTCTTTCATTTTTTCGTGCTGCTTTGTTTTGTGAACATAAGTTTACAGACGCTATCAGTAGTGGTTAACGGTGTTATGAAAATTGCAATAAACATTAAGTTTTAAATAAATATTAGTTTATAAATCCATCAACACATGAATAGTTAATGAAAATTTGTAAGATTCATAAATAATAAAATATTTAATAATTTACCGTGAAAAATTAAAATGAAAACAAACATTTGATGGTTAACCTGCAACCGACACTTCTAATAATAATAAAAAATAATTTAAAAGTTATATATTGTGTTTATAATTATTCATAATAAAATTAACTGCCAAAATAAATCCTACGTTCATTGTTAAAAATGAAAAAAAAAATAAAAAAAACTATATTTTAAAAAAATATTTTTAAAAATGATTGCAAACAAAAAAAATTTGGTTTGGTTTGATATTTTTTTTGATTGCTAAAAACATTTTTTACTCTAAAATTTTTTATTTTTTACAAACGTTTTCTTATTTTTTTTGCTATAGTACATTCGGAAATTTAAATTATTGCATATTTCATTTTACTATGGTACATTTCAATTTCTACCATTTACT
Source organism: Cotesia glomerata (assembly GCF_020080835.1). NCBI lineage: Eukaryota > Metazoa > Arthropoda > Insecta > Hymenoptera > Braconidae > Cotesia > Cotesia glomerata. The sequence continues at coordinate 2,410 of NW_025401637.1, forward strand.
ATGTCTGATTTCATTTGTTTCGGAAATTACTATGGGCCATTGTAAAATTTTATTCTGAGTCAATAAGGTTCACTAGAAATATGCACTAGGGTGATTCAAAAAAATCGAATATTTTTTTTTTAACTTTCGAAATTGAAAAGTTGGTTCTCAGGCACCTCTAGAAAATTCTCACCAAATTTGAGCTCTTAATATTGATAGGAAGATTATCCTCATCACAGTTTTACATTTTTCGTTAATCTTTTATAAAAAAAATCATATCTCATTATCAATCAATTTTTTAATCACATCTTTTGCCTTACATATTTTTTGTAGGAATTGAATGATCTACAAAAAGATCTGATATGTATAAGCGATTTAGACATTACATTGACCAGTTCAGAGATAGCCGAGATCAAAGCGCAAAGAATTTATCAAAAAAAAATTTTTTTTTATTAATTTCCTACCACATTGGAAAATAATAATTGTCAAATAAATATGCAATATTTTTGTAGGAAATTTAACGCTCTACAAAAAAGGTCTGATATGTTTAATTGATTACTCCAACCGTTTAAAAGATATTCGTATCCGAACCCCAATAGTTTCTGATTTCAATAATTTTTTAATAACTTTTTCAAATTTATCTATTAAATTCATGACTTTTTGAAATTTTTACGAGAATTTTAGCTTATGTTAATAAAATTAAAGTTTTTTAATCTTTTTTTAACCTTTTTCATGGATGTAAAGAAGCTTTACTTTTAGAAAAAGAGAATTATACGTCTGTTTTTATTACTTAGAGATAAATTAAAATCTATTTTTGAGGAATAAAGGTTCTTATTTTAGAAATATCATTATACATATAAATAAAAAATTAGGAAAACGGTTGACCCTGAGAAGGCCATCCTGCAACTTCCCGCCAATTCTATACCTAAACGCTTGAAATT
>NW_025401638.1:0-3329 GCF_020080835.1 Cotesia glomerata
AATACTGTAAAATACTTAATAGTTCAAAACTTGGTCAGAATGTTTCAAATTACATTTAGAAATTTTTTAAAAACGAATTCTGTGACATTCCACCCCCCTGGCGTGCCCGTGCGTGGGCGTCAAATTAAGAAAAAATTCGTAAATTTCAATCTATAGCTATTAATACTTTGAAACATGGCCAGAATGCTTTTTTGGCGTTTTTGAGCTGTTAAGAATAAATTTCATTAAATTATACCCCCACATGTCCGTGCGTGGGCGTAAAATTAAAAGAAATTGTACCTTTTAATCTATAGCAGCTAAAGGATTGAAACTTGGCCAGATTGATTTTTTTGGAGTTTTTGAGCTGTAAAGAATGAATTTTATGAAATGCCACCCTCACAAATCCTTGCGTGGGCGTTAATTAAAAAATTATAAAATTCAATTCCTAAAGGATAATAAGAAGGCATTAAATATAAAAAAAATTAAAAATTTTTATATAAGGTAAAAGCCCTAATAGATGATCATGTACCATTATATGATCACTCCATGTATTTGTATACCTATATTTGTGAATATAGATATACAAATACACGTATATTGTATGCCACGCGAAGCGGGCGGGTAACGGCTAGTAATCAATATTTGATCAATCAACCAAAATCAATGTGCCATCGATTCTCTCTCGTGTCCCTTGAGTCAACTTGTGACTTATTCTGATTATAATAATTACTATTTTACTAATTAGCCGGAATAAATCAGCTGTTAAAAATCTTTTGACCCATTCGAAATGATAATTTTCTAATTTTACCTATAATCATTTGATATTTCAATAATTAACCGAAATAAATGAGCCTTCGATACTTTTCCGTCTCCTTTTAGTCGACCTATGACTTATTTTTATAATAAAAATTAATATTTTATAAATTAGCTGAAATAAATCAGCTGTTAAATATCTTTTGACCCTTCGAAGTTTATAATTTATTAATTTTACTTGTAAAAATTAATTTTTTACTGATTAACCGAAATAAATAAGACATTGATACTCTTTCGTTTTCTTAAAGTCGACCTATGACTTATTTTAATCATAATAACTAATATTTTAACGATTAACTAAAATAAAAAGGCCATCACTACTATATCGTTTTTCATTATCTAACCTGTGACTTATTTTGATAATAATAACAACTATTTTATCTATAAGTTGAAATATATCTATAAGTTGAAATATATCAGCTGTAAAACATCTTTTGACCCGTCCGAGATGATTATTTTTTAAGTTTACTAATAATAATAATTAATCTTTTATCAATTAACCAAATTAAATAGGCGATGGATACTCTCTCGTTTCGTCTTAGTCGACCTATGACTTATTTTAATAATCATAATCAAAATTTAATCAATTGATCAAAATAAATGGGCCATCGATACTCTCTCGGTTCCCTTAATACAAGCTGTGACTTATTTTTATAATAATGATTACTATTTTATCCATTAGCCGGAATAAATCAGCTGTTCAACATCTTTTGACCCGTTTCAATTTATAATTTTTCAATTTCACTAATAATAATTAATATTTTATTGGATGACCGAAATAAATGAGCCATCAATACTCTCTGGTTTTGTTTAGGTCGACCTATGCCTTATTTATATAATAATCATTAATATTTTATCAATTAACCGAAATAAATGGGCAATCGATACTCTCTAGTTTCCTCTAAGTCTACCTATAACTTGTTTTAATCATAACTAGCTGACCCGGTGAACTTCGTATAACCTACAATTTATTTTAAAACACCTTCCGACCAGCGATTATCGATCTAAACTCTAATATACTTCGATAAAGAATAAATACTGGCTGCATGAAACGCGGTTAGAATTTTGTCAAGTTATTAGATGAAACTCGCTTCTCATTATCGCCTGAAAATAACGATCCTAAAAAATGAACACTGAATTTATGAAATTGTTTTTTTGTCCATACATACAGAAGATAGACGTTTAATAATTTTAGATCGGTTCATTTCCTTAGCTAAACTTTCGGGATTTTCAAAGTACGCTGCTGGCATCCCTGAACTATAGCGAGATTAACGCACAACTATTCATTTTGCTCATATATATATATATATATATATATATACTGCATATATATACATATATATATATATATATATATATATATATATATATATAGATATACTTATATAGGTGACAAATACCTGATGACGTACAAAATAAAAAAAAAACTATCAAAATTGTCCGTCGTTTTTGAGTTTTAGCGAGACTAACGCACAGCTATATATTTTTATACATGGGGTATTCCATGCCAAAGCGACCACATTTGAACTCGACCACTTTAGCTTTAGCTGAAACTTTATCATTCTTTTCTACCTTTTGAAAAACATTTTTGAGAATTTTTTGAAATTTTTTTGTTCAACCCAAAAAAGGTTATGAATTTTTCAAAAAAATGGCTTTTTTGAGCTAAAAGAGCTCAAAAGCATATAAAACCTATCTCTTTGAGCTCGAAGAGCTCAAAACAACACATGAATTGTATTTTTGAGCTCAGAGAGCTCAAAAACGGCATAATTGCGATTTTAAGCGTCCAGATATGGAATTAGCGGGAAGTTGCAAGGATGGCCTTCAGAGTCAACCGTTTTTCTAATTTTTTTTTATTTAATTGAAAAAAAATTGTCAAATTTTCTAAAATAAAATTTTTATTATTTTTTAATTAAAAAAAATATAAAAAAAAGTCACCAACTTCGAAACAATAACGATTGTGCTTAAAAAAAAACCGATTTTTTTTTTATAGAATTGACCATATTTATTTTTTTTTTTCAAAAATTCATTCAAAAACAAAAATTTATTAAAAGAAAAAGGTACCCAAAGGTCAATGCCTAAAAAAGTTATGGCTATTTGGAAATAAAAAAGCCCTTTTTTTTTAAAAAATTCATAACTTTTTTTGGGTTGGATTAAAAAATTTAAAATAATTCTCAAAAATGTCTTTTGAAGTGTAGAAAAGAATTGTAAAGTTTCAGCTAAATCTAAAGGGGTCGGGTTCAAAAGTGGTCGATTTGGTATGAAATACCCCATTGATAGATAGATATAAACATTACAAAAATAAACACTAACAAAACAAAAGTAATGACAAACATTCTTCTTGCGTTTCTCCTTGAGATTTGTGGTTATGTCCGACAAACTGAATAGGTAAATAGTACAACTCTGCAGTATACTTGTACATATCTTCCTATATATCGAACAATTTTGGTACTCTCTTGCAACCTTGAGGCTCAAGCGTAACAATAGCGATTCCAACACAAAATTAATAATTTTTGATTTTTTCAGCTGAGCTTTCGTGT
>NW_025401639.1:0-3329 GCF_020080835.1 Cotesia glomerata
TCCCGATTTTTGAAAATCTTCGATTTCCTTAGCGGGAAGCTAAAAAGTGTTTTTTTGTAATAACTTCGGAATGTTTTATCAGATCAATTTTTTTAGAATTATTTATAAAGCTTAAAAACTACATCGATTGCCGCTAACCGCGTGCAAATCGGTTAATTCATTCAAAAGTTATAGCAGTTTGAAAATTAAAAAAATCGTGTTTTATCGAACTCTGTTAAGATTTTTGAGCTCGAAGAGCTCAAAAGCATAGAAAAGCTATCTCTCTGAGCTCGGAGAGCTCAAATAACACATAAACTGTATTTTTGAGCTCAAAAAGCTCAAAACATCATAAACTGTATTTTTGAGCTCGAAAAGCTCAAAAACATCATAAATTAAGCGCTTAGGTACGAAATGAGCAGGAAGTTGCAGGGATGGTCTTCAGGGTCAACCGTTTTTCTAATTTTTTTTTCAATCTGGAAAAGCTCAACATCAATCGGTTATATATTCATCAAAAAGTTTATCTACTTTTGCAAAGTGTCAAAATTATGCAATATTTTTACATACAATAACTGGTTGTGATACGACATCTGCAATTTTCAGGAGGGGTAAAAGAAATGTTTTTAAAATTTTTGAAAAACAAGATTCAGTTGAATGTGCTGAAGTTCTTGAAAAGAGTAATTCAACTCCACAAGTAGTTATCACCAACTAAATTCGCTTTCTTCTCTCCATGTATAGAGCTCCTAAATTAATAACGTGCTTAGATAAGTTTCAATTGCATGCTTCGTTAAAAATACTCAAAACAAAAAACAAGTGCAGTTAGCTTGTCTTCCTTCAACCTCAGCGGCTGCTTATCAACATCTTTTTCGGGTATATTAGCAAGTTTAAGTGTGTCTTGGTTATCAGTTGGACCCAAAAAACTGGGGTTAGAAGTTGGTCGACAATTCATTAGAACCAGTTCAATCTTTACTCCCACCTGCATCAGAAAAACTACTAAACACAATTTTTCGCAACTGTAAAAAAGATTGTAATGCTAAATATGATTGCAAAAAAGTTGGACTGTTTTGTTCTGTAGCATGTACAAATTGTCAAGGCCGGACATGCTCCAATGTTGAATCACCAACAATTGAAGATTTATTTGATGCTAACCTAGAGACATGCGATGTGTCATTATTGGGGCAATTTATTTGCACCTAGGATGAAAAAGATAAAGAATAAGAAGAAGAAAAAGAACAAGGAGAAGAGGAAGCAGAAGTTTCTGATAATTTTGATTCCGATGGACAAATTTCCCTATTTTTTTTTTTTTAATTCACATCCCTTTTATCATTTGCAACCGTTGCCAATATCTATAGTTATTCAATAGTTCCAAACTAAACAGAATCACAACAGATCAGTGGAATAGGCCTACCAGGGAAACGCGCTAAGTACACTACCTCAAAAGTGTCGTGGAGACGTGTGCATATTATCAGGATTACATCTCTTTCAACTTTTTGAATCGTTATATCTCAAAAATGGTGGCTCTTAGGAAAAAAATTATTTCGACACTTTTTATAGATAATTATCTGATCTACAATTTTTGTCTCAACTAATTGTATGATAAAATTTACTGTTTTGCTGAGAATCGCGAAAATCGGATTTTTGAGACCTTTGACCCCGAGAAAATTTTTTTGCACGAGCCGGATCAATGAGGACTTTTCACTTTTTATTTATAATAGTGTATTAAACAATCCTACCAATTTTTAGCCAAGTGCGAGTTTTTGTAACCTTAGATGTCTAAATTGACCGGATTACATTGTATGAATGCTGATAATATGAATGCGAGTGTGTTAATTGAGTGACAACGAGCTTGAAATAATAGATCATTTCTATCATTAATTAAGAATTATTTTGCGACTTATTTTTTGTAAACAAATTAACGAGCAAGCATTTTTGATTTTCTGACGATGTTTTGAGAACAAGTGCGAATAAGTTTACCAACCGACGAATCAATGTCGATCGCCAAATTTTTTATTTCTTGAATAAATTGATATTTTTTTTGTTAACTTTCCTGAATTATTTCGGCTAATTTTAAGTATTTTTTACTTCCCGCTAAGAAAATCGAAAATTTTCAAAAATCGAGAAGTTATTGGTTTTACCCCGTTTTTCGAAAATCGAGTTCTCATCAGATCTTGACGTTCTGAGGTCCTAGGAAGCTTTCCTGAATATTTTCGCGATGATGTCCGTATGTCTGTGTGTGTGTGTGTGTGTGTGTGTGTGTGTGTGTGTGTGTGTGTATGTATGTATGTATGTGACCCTCTGATATTTTTTGAACGGCTTGACTGATTTCATCGCGGATGACGCCATTTGAAAAGGCTTGACAAAACTTAGATTTTGAATACCATTTGGACTGATTCGAACCAGTAGATTTTGAGAAATCTCAAAAAAACTATCAAAGGTTTGTCACCCAGGATTGGATGCTTGTTCAGGCTGACGAATTGTGAATTAGTTTTTTACAATTTATGTAAAATCAAGGATCTCTATAGCTATCGAAAGGATCCAGTTGATAAGTGGGATAGATCTCGGTTGGTGCATCGGATCCCTTGCACTTGTGGCGAATCATATATAGGACAAACGAAACAGAAACTTAGGAAGCGGATTAATCAACACATCAACGATTGCAGGGCTGTCAACATTAATAAGAGTAATATGACGGCATTGGCGGATCATCATTTTGAGAGTGGGCATGACTTTCAGTTTGACGCTGCTCAGATTTTAGACTATGAATTTCATTTTCTAAAACGTAACATCAGTGAGATGTTTTTCATCAAAGTGTTTGATTGTGTCAATTTTAGGTCTGATACCCAGGGATTACGCTCATCATATAGTGATATCATATCAGTGGCTAAAAGATTGATGCAATAATTGTTTTGTGATCTAATGTTTTTTGTTAAATTACACTTTTCTAAAGGGGTTTTCCATAAGGGTTTCTTTAAAAAATTTTTTTCTTTGGAAAATATTTTTTTATTTTTTTCTTTGAAATGTGATTTTGAAAATATTAAATAGCAAGAATTTTTAATAGGGATTACTTTAAGACAATTTGTATTTATTTATATGACAAATAGTTTTGTATTAATTAATATTTTTTTAAATCATAATCAGTTCAAAATTGGGAATCGGCATAGTAGATTTGAGAAGTATAACTGTTTTTACCATTACAGTTGTTTACGCTCAGTCTCTGTTGCTGTCTGTTCTTGTATGTAATTATTGTAATTTTATAACTGATTATTGTTGCATCCATTTGCTTAAATGAAATGGAGATTTCCGACTAAGTTTCTTAATATTATGGTTACCACTTGTTTGACTTTATGTATATA
>NW_025401640.1:0-3327 GCF_020080835.1 Cotesia glomerata
CAAATGTTATTGAGATGAGTTTTATGAACGTGGACTTGGCGCAATTTTTTACAGTGAAACTGTTTTTGTTCGGATTTCATATCTTTTTGTTAAGTTCTTATTTACAACGGAAGTGATAATTGCACGCCTCATAAGCGAAGCGTTGAGGTTGTGCTCTACTCTCGACATTTCGAAAAAGCAGTTTTGTCGAAACTGAAATTGATTTTTTGTTATTTATATCGCACTTACAGGTTAAAATGAGTACAATTATGCCAAGTCAAATAATTTTTCAGGCACATAAAACATATTTCAATAACAATAATTTTGTTTAACATAATAAATAATAACATTAAACATAATCTTTTTGGACGTCCGTGTATGAATGGGTGTATGTGGCAGGGAAATTGGTCGAAAAAATGATCGCACCGGAATAATTTTTTCAATTATTGCATGCCTTAAGCGCGAAGCGCGCAGGTATGCTCTACTCTCGCCTAAAAATCGTGATTTCGATTCAAACGTGATTTTCATAATTTAAACGAAAAAATTAGAAAAACGGTTCACCCTAAAGGCCATCCCTGCAACTTCTTGCTAATTCTATTTTCGGGCGCTTAAAATTGTCTTATGGCATTTAAAGATTTTTGAGCTCAAAATATAATTTATGTGATATTTTGAGCTTACTGAGTTCAAAGAAATAATATTTCTATGCATTTGAGCTCTCCCAGCTCAAAAAGTCTGATAGAAGTTTCATAGAACACTATTTTTTGAATTTTCAAACCGCAATAACTTTTGAATGGATTAACCAATTTTCACGCGGTTGGCGGCATTCGACGCAGTTTCATCATCCTCATGAGTTATTTTCAGATTTTCATTGATCCAACTAAAAATTTCGGAGTAATCCCGAAAAAACACTTTTTTCGGTTTTCTTTCGTTCACGATATCTCTTGAACAAATCAACCGATCTTGACCGGATTGGCGGCAATCGACGTGGTTTTAAGGTTAAGAGTTGATTAGTTTTGGAAGTGATTGGTGAAGCCATTTAAGAGATTTTGAAAAAATATTTTTGGAATTTTTCGTTTTCGATATCTCACGAACGAATCAACCGATTTTGATCGGTCCAACGATTATCGACGTGGTTTTTCAAGGTTAAGAGCTGATTAGTTTTTGGAAGTGATTGGTAAAGCCATTTAAGAGATTTTTGAAAAATATTTTTTGGAATTTTTCGTTTTCGATATCTCACGAACGAATCAACCGATTTTGACCGGTCCAACGGTGATCGACGTGATTTTTTAAGGTTAAGAGCTGATTAGTTTTTGGAATCGATCGGTAAAGCCGTTTAAAAGTTACTTCAAAAACCATTTTTCGAAAATTTTGTTTTTGAGATTTCTAAAAATCTAGCAAACCGAATCGATTCAAATTTTCACGAAATTTAATGGAAATGATACTCTTTGGATCGCCACCGATTTCGATCCAATCGGCCAAGCCGTTCAAAAGTTATAAGAGGTTTACATACATACACACACACACACACACACACACACACACACACACACACATACATACAGCCGCACGGACACCATCGCGGGAATAGTCAGGGAAGCTTCCTAGGACCTCAAAACGTCGAGATTTGATGGAAACTCGGTTTTTGCAAAAAGGGGTGAAAACAATAACTTCCCGATTTTTGATAATCTGAGATTTTTAGCGGGAAGTTAAAAATTTTTAATTTATATTTAATACTGCAATACACATGAATTGAATAAAAATAACAATTATTTTAGTAATAATAATGATAATAATAAGTATTATTATTGCTATTATTGTTAACATCAATTCATTATTACCAATGTTATTACTTCAGTATTATAATTACTATTAATGTTCTTGTTATTATGATTACCAATATTATTTATTGTTATTATGATATTGTTGTTAGTATATGACAAACTGTATCAAACACATAGTTGTGTTACGTATTATCAAGAGATTAAGATTATTTGAAACCCGCTCAATTGAATGACAGTGCCATCTACAGGCAACAACTATGAGATTATAGAATGTACACTCTTTTCAATGAGAATTCCCCAGACACTGAACAGCTGGTTTATCCGAAGAAAGTAGAAATCAAACAATGTTAAGTCTGTTGTGTATTTAGACTGGTTAATAAAAAATTCAATTAAAAATATTTTCAAACATACACATGGATAGTTGTATGATAATTTATTCTATAACATTTTTTGTATTCATAAAATACTTGTACATTTTTAACTAAAAATTTGAACTTTTCCCGCGCAATATTAAAAATTCATAAATAAATGAATTTTTTCAGGCAAAGCTATAATCATAAGAACGGTCGTTCGTTCTTTGATTTTAAAGCTCAATTCTTGATAAAAAAATTAAAGTTTTCTTTTCTCATAGTAGCTAGTAGCATTATATCGTTGCTATAATATTTATCAATTTATTTTAACATTATAATCATTTTCATTTTTAATTATTATTATTATTATTATTATTATTATTATTATTATTATTATTACTTCATTTATTTTGTAGTATGTGTACGACTTCGTACATGTGCCGCTCTACAAGCGTGTATTACGTATAAAAATTTGAATTTCCCTGGGATTTGTAGCACTGCGTATACATACGGTGCTGTTTGTGTACGGAGTCGTATCGTTTGTTTGCTGTACCTTAGTCACATCGTTAGTTTATTATATAGAATTATACACAATACTTTCTCGCAGAGAGCTCAAAGTAAATAAACAAAGTAAATAAATAAAAGGCTAACTGCAAGCAATCTACTTTAGGTCATTAACATGTGTGTGAGCACCTTTAAGATTGGAGTTTATTTTTCTACGGTACTAACAAATCTCGCGTTGGCTGCATTTTTACCGCCAACTATCCCCTTGAAGCTACAGTTTATGTAGATATAATTCCAGTGCACCCTGGCGGCCGCAAATGTAAGCTGTGAATTACTTTTTAACTGTAGTTGCGTATCTATAGGAGGATTACTACACATTTTTATTTTATCTAGTCTGTGGCGCTGACTTTTCTCCATGAAAAAAAAGTCAGGATCGAAATTCGTGAGCGCGCTATAGTATGTGCTGATAAAATTTAATAATTTCAAGTGAATAAATTGTTATAAGTGAATATAATTAATTAATATCAGTAAAATAAAGTATAAATTACTATTATTATATAAAATTTAGGAACAAGAAGTACCGTAGAATTAAATAAAATTTTGCAACCTCGAAATACCGTTCTGCTTACTGTAAACACATTCGGTAGTCTGGCGCTCCGTTTGCAACGGGATTTTTGAACGGAACTTGGCGCCAAATTCTACCGAATTTGTGG
>NW_025401641.1:0-3324 GCF_020080835.1 Cotesia glomerata
TAACACACAAACAAAAATATCGTTTTAATCACAATCACTTAAAGTGTCTAAAATCACTCAAAATAACTGTTTCTGCATTCAATAAGAGAAGACTTATGAACTGAGACGAAAATTTATTAAGCACGATTAAATTGTAATATAAAAATTTAAGAAGAATTTTTCATATCAATATATTAAATGGGAGAAAAAGAATAAGCATGGAAAACTATAGATCAGTGTGTTGTATGAGAGTGAGAGAGAGATAATTTTTCGATCTTTGAAATATAACACCTAGATCGGTCTCTCTCTTCCTCATGTAGTTCAAATCATTATCCTATATATGTCTCTTACATACATGGTTATTGTACAGGGTTGCACACATACATATACAGAGTGTCGACGAAGAACCTTGCACGTGTAAATGTGTAAGTAAATGATGTGTGACTATGTCAGCTTTATGACACAGCTAGTGGGAAAAAGGGACTGAGGCAATTTTGTTATAATTATTTTTTACTTAAATTGTTCCTAACGTGTTCAGTATTACTACTACTATTGTTGTTATTATCATTATTGTTATTAACATTTGTTTAACCCGAGTATTAATTAATTTTGTGGGTGTTTAATAATTTATTTGAGAATTTGTTTAAGAATTTAGCGAGCAAAAGAAATGAATTGTAAAAGAAATTAAAAGAATAACAATTATTGCTCGGTGAGAAATTTTCTAAGTCCCGAGGACAATTTAGTATGGAAAATCAATGAATGGACATATAATGAAAGAAATTGCGATTAAAATAATAAAGAATTGTGAATTTGACGAAACGAATGGATGGATAATGAAAAGAAATGACGATTATTATTTTGTAAGAAACAATTTAGGTAAGCGAAGATTTTATAAGTCCCAAGCAAGATTTAGTATGGGAAATCAACGAATGGATATATAATGAAAGAAATTGCGATTGAAATAATAAAGAATTGTGAATTTGACGAAACGAATGGATAGAAAATGAAGGAAATCACGATTAAAATATTAAAGAATTGGGTTTCGAAAACTAAAACTTAGAATTATTTGGCGTTTTCCGAGATTCGAAACCCGGCGATAGATGGCGAGAAATTTTCGCTGGGAGAGAACCGTTTGGGAAATTTTATCGTCCCAAATTTATCGCAGAAAAGCCAACCAGAACCACCGAGACGATTTTCCCTGTGGAGGCTATCCAGAAGGGAAAACGACAAGGAACTCAGTTACCCAGAGTACGGCTGTACCAAGGTAAGTGGAGCTCATCTCTTGGGGGTAATACGGACTCCCCGTACTCCGACCTTCTGTCAGGGTGCGGCAGGTGATCATATTTGAGTAGGAGGGATCGAGCTGAAGGCTATCCTCTCGATCCGGGGATTAAATAAGAAGATTGAGGAGGGTTAAAAAGTTAAAATTCAAAAACTCTTACCCCACATCAATAAAACAGAGCATCATTCGGTGACAAACCGACTGTCAATACCCTGCAGTCGATAACATAGATCACTAGGTGCCCTTTAACAGCCGATAAAACTTACCTCAAATCGATTAATAGACGAAAACTTCAATACCTACACCTCCATTCTACCCACCAGAGCGGCGTAAGTATCGAAATTTCTCCAGAGGCTTATACTACATGTCATTTGAATATATAAAGGTACTGATCATCACATCAACAGCCCAAAAGTTGATCTACAGCAAAAGCACCAGCTCTGCTAAGCTGGAGTGGGGAGTATTTTTGACCTCGAACGATAGTAACAATTGATCAAATTGTCGATGGAGGATCAAATGGACAATTTGGACAACCAGATGATTATCCACACCTGTACTGGCCAAATGTTAGTAAAATAAACCTAATAATAATCAACTACTCAAAACAATGATAATCCTGCAACAGGTCGGTAAAAAATCGATCACCAAATCAATGCCAAACAACCGCCAGTTTGCGCCAACAGTAGGTAAAACAGATAAAACCAATCACGTAAATCGAGGACAATCCACCAATAACAACCGGCAATGCAGAAATCTAAATATCGGTACTGCAGGAATCTGTTTTATCGGAACATCAAAGTCCGACCCAGCTTAGCTACTAATTTTCAACACTTAGTTCACCAGACATAATTAGCTTTCTTTTTCTTAAACTTTTTTAATTACGTTAAATCAATCAAATATTAAGATTATGTAATAAGAACAAAAAATCGTGTTAAAACAAAATGGATGAAAATGAGTCTTTGTTTTATTAGCGGGTAAAAAATGTATATAAAAGTAAATTTGTAAATAAAATGAGAAAGGGTTGATAAACCAAAAAATAAGGAGCCTTCAACCATCTACGAAAATTCTGCAGTGTTGAACGGTAGCAGTCTCATCCTCGAGGAAGCTTCATCCGTTTCTTGAAGTTATAAATAGTAATTCAACAACATTATTTTCTTATATATATATATATATATATATATATATATAGTATATATAGATAGAGTATATATATATATATATATATATATATATATTAGAGTGTGCCAAAAATGTAACTCCCGTGGAGAACCTTTTAAATATTGAATTTTTAGTTCCGCTTTTAACAGAGACTGCGTTTGGGCATTTCCTGACATATTTTTGGTGTGTAAGACAATGCATTTGATTTCCATAGAATTTTTTAACAGAAGCTTAGTTTGGGTATTTCTTGGTGAAAAATCATGCAATTTGGTTGAAGTGTCCACAATCTTCTGTTAAGAATCCTATAAATAATCAAATGAATTATTCTCAACCCGGAAAATATTGTAGGAAATACCCAAACAAAGCTGCTGTTAATAGTGGAACCTAAAAATTCCAATTTTGCAGCAAGTTCTCCACGGAAGCCAGCATTTTGGCTACTAATCTCTAATATATATATATAGATAGTTGTTACCCTCGGCCTGCTCCACAAGCACATAAAACCATATTTGGAATTGACCAGAATTCTATTTTTAGATCTAGACTTGAAATTTAATTGGCGTATTGTTTTCTCGTGCACAGATTCCAAATTCCATCGGATTGGCCTGTACTTTTTATCCATGTGATTATTCTGGCTAATATTCATTGTAACTTTCAATGTGCAATTACTATAACATTTCCGTGGCTATCTTTCAAAAATCAATAATGATTGACATGAAGAAAAACATTTTTAAATCGCTTGACCTTAAAGGCCATCCCTGTAATTTCCTGTTTCTCTTAAGATTCTATCAAATTTTATATCTGTAGGAACTTTTATTTGAAGAATATGAATTTTTTGACAATTATCACTCCCGCACTCCTATGTTGGGGAAGAATTTCGTAAGATCCTTTTCGAGATGATTTCTACA
>NW_025401642.1:0-24625 GCF_020080835.1 Cotesia glomerata
CGAGATGAAAGGTTTATTGTCACTAATCGTCAATATTTGCGTGAATTGGCTTACGACACCGTCTATTTAACTAAAGTTGTAGCAGAAAAATGTTCCTAAATTAAATCTAGAACAGAAAAAAAAGTTTACAATGAAATTTTTAAATTCAATTATATATCTGATTCTGGGCAGTTGTGATTTTCTGTGATGCTCCAGGTGGCACTGGAAAACGTTTCTTTTTAATCAATTTACTGCTTACGAAAAGTCAGGAGTGAAAAAACATCGCTATAGCCGTTGCTTCTCTCAGGAATTGCTGCGACTTTGATAAACGGAGGTAAAAACAGCTCACTCTGCCTTTAAACTACCCTCTCAATTTAGGTTATTCTGAGTCTCCACTCTTTATAACATCTCTTTTTCTAAACAGAGTGATATGGCTCATGTGCTGAGAAGCAAAAATTATTATCTAGGACGAGTGCACTATGGCTCACAAAAATGGTATTGAGAAGCTCCTAAAACAGATTGCTCCAAGACATTAGAGGTTGCGACCGAATTATGGGAGGAGTAATTGTTCTCTTGGCCGGTGATTTTAGACAAAACTTTGCCTGTTGTGCCACGAGCAACACGTACAGATGAAGTTAAAGCCTGTATCGAGTCATCAATTTTATGGCCTTTGGTCAAAGTTCTATCTTTGACCATCAATATGCGTGTTCATCTTCAGCCAAATTCGAAAGCAGAAGAGTTTTCAAAAAATACTGATTGATAATAGGTGATGGCAAAATTCCGGAAGAAGACGGAAGAATAAACGTGTCCTATATTAATTGTGAAACATGTCTCAGATTTAATCACCTTGACTGATAAAATATACCCGAATATTGACAAAGCTGGCGACACTTGGTAGTTCATGGTTAAAGGAGAGAAGCCATCCTCACACCAACCAATGAACAAGTCAAAATTGTATTAACAACTTTTTGCTGGAGAAACTGCCAACCTGAGTAAAGTAAGATATGAATCGGTGGACAAAGTGCTGGAGGATGAAGAAGCTGTCCACTATCCTGTTGAATTCTTACACACTCTCAATCCACCAGGGATACCACCTCATGTTCTTCAACTCAAGATTGGCACTCCAATAATGCTCCGCAATTTAAATCCGCCAAAATTATGTAATGGTACCAGGCTTCAAGTCAAGGTCTTATACAAAAATGTCATTGAAGCCATGATTTTCACCGGAAAATATGAAGGAGAAACTGTATTCATTCCAAGGATTCCTCTGATCCCATCAGATTACCACTTCGAATTTAAACGTCTGCAATTTTCTGTCAAAGTTTCTTATGCCATGACGATTAACAAGGCACAAGGGCAGAGTTTAAAGATGACTGGTATTGATTTAAGAAATGACTGTTTCTCTCATGGCCAACTATACGTGGCATGCTCAAGAGTAAGTTCACCTGACAGCTTGGTCATTCTTCAACCAATAGGAAAAACGAAAAATGTTGTATATAAAGAAGTTTAAGTATTTAATTTTCTATTTTTGACTATATTAATGATTATTTCTTTAAATTAAATCGATAGAATCAGAAAATAAACAGTAATTCAAATAATAAATATTCAAATTTTAAAAAATTTTTGGATCTACCGCTAGAGTGGATTTTAATTCAATTATTTTTAAATATTTTTATCTATATAATAATTTCTTTTACTGTAACAAAAGAAAATGTTTATCAAGCTTTCAATTTTGTTTAGTGTTAATTGATTGGATACATTTATGAATTGCGAAAAGAATAGATATAATAAATAATATATTTTAATAATTTTCAGGTTTATTGTAAAAGCTAAAAACTATGAACAATGTGTTTTTGGATTTTAATTTACGTTTCTAATAATATACAGAAAATTAGTTGATCAAAAATTTTAAAACTATGAAAATAATAACAGTATAAAAATAAGAACCAAATGCTAAAAAATAGGAAAATGCTAGCAATATGCTAAAAAGTTCTATAGAAGTTTTAAATTTATAAACCAAATGTTCATTTAGAATTAGTTAATAAAAAGAATTATAAGTTAAATTACTGTCTGCCATTTTATTTAGCACGACAGAGTATTGATGCCCTAGGTTTGCTAAGTTGTTTTATATCCAAACTCTTAATATTGTTATTGATTTGGATATGTATAACAAATTCTAAACTTGACTTGGCATTGACACTAACGTCGATCCATGGTGTAGGCCTCACTGGGGATCCTGCCATGTAAAATGATGGGAAACGAATCGTACGACTCATTACCTCCATAGTGATGTGGGAAAGCTGTGTTATTTTATTATTATTTTTAACTCATATGAATCGATAAGTAACCCTTAGTAGTTAAGGGTGTGTTAATTTCTGTAAAATCCGTTTATGATAAATAATTAGGCAGCTAGATAACGTACAATTTAATATTTCTTCCACTTGGCATGTATTTTTTATGCCACGTCGTGCGGAGCGGGTGAAGGCTAGTAATAAATATTTCATCAATCAACCAAAATAAATGGGCAATCGATATTCTCTTCTTTCTTCTAAGTCGACCTCTGACTTATTTTAGAAAATAATAATTAATATTCTATCAATTAACTGAAATAAATGGGCCGTTGATACTTTCTCGTTTCACTTTAGTCAACCTATGACTTTTTAATAACAATAATTACTTTTTATCTAATAGCAGGTATAAATCAGCTGTTAAACATCTTTTGACTCTTCCGAGTTGATAATTTATTAATTTTATTTATAATTATCAATATTTTATTGATTAACCGGAATATATGGGCTATCAATACGTTCTTATTTTCCTGAAGTCATTCCGTGACTTATTTTAATAATCGTAATTATTATTTTATGCATTATACAGAATAAATTAGCTGTTGAATATCTTTCGACACGATCGAGTTGATAATTTATTGATTTTACTAATAATAATTGATATTCCACTAATTAACCGGAATAAATTAGCCTTCGATACTCTTTCGATGCCTTTAAGTCGACCAAAGAATTATTTTATAATAATAATTAATATTTTATCAATTTACCAAAAAAATGGGCAAACGATATTGTCTCGTTTCTTATAAGTTGAAATATGAATTGATTTAATAATAATAATGGATATTTGATCAATTAATCAAAACAAATGTGCTACCAATACTCTCTTGGATCCCTTGATACAACTTGTGACTTACTTTGATAAAAATCATAACTATTTTATATATTAGCCGGAATAAATCAGCTGTTAAATATCTTTTGACCCGTTCAAGTTTATAATTTTTAATTTCACTAATAATAATTAATATTTTATTAATTAACCGAGATAAATGAGCCATCGATACTCTTTCGTTTTCTTTTAAGTCGACCTATGACTTATTTCGATAATTATAATTAATTTTTATCACTTAACCAAAATAAATCAGCGATGGATACTCTCTTCTTTCTTCTTAGTCGACCTATAACGGATTTTTAATGATAATAATTAATATTTTATCAATTAGCCAAAATAAATGGGCGATTAATACTCTCTTGTTCCTCTTGGCTAAACCTGTTACACTTTTTAACAAAATTATAACTATTCTATTCATAAGCTGCAATGAATCAGCTGTAAAACATCTTTTGATTCGTTAAAGTTCATAATTCATCAATTTAAACAATTATCATTAAAATTTTATCAACTTACCGAAATAAATGGGCTATCGATACTATCTTGTTTCCGTTAAGTCAACCTGTAACTTATTTTGATAATAAAAATAACTATTTTATTCATTAACCGGAATAAATCAGCAGTTAAACATCTTTTCATCCGTCCAAGTTGATAATTTATTAATTTTAGTAATAATTATTGATATTTCGCTAGATAACCAAAATAAATGAGCATTTGATACTCTCTCGTTTCCTCTCAGTCGACCTATGAATTATTTTAATAACAATGATTTATATTTTATTAACGATCCTAAAAAATGGGCGATCGATACTCTATCGTTTTTAAAAAGTCGAACTATGACTTGATTCAATAGTAATAATTGATATTAGATAAATTAATCAAAACAAATATGCTATCGATACTCTTTTGGATCTTTCGATTCAACTTGTGACAGATTTCGATAAAAATAATGACTATTTTATACATTAGCCGGGATAAATCAGCTGTTAATCATCTGACACCGAAATAAATCGGCCATCGATACTCTTTTATGTGACTTGAACAAACCTGTGACTTAGTCTAATTATGATAATCACTATGTTATCTATTAGCCAGAATAAATCAGCTTTTAAAGATCTTTTGACCCGTCCAAGTTGATAATTTTTAAATTTTACTTATAATAATTGATATTTCACTAATTAACCGAAATAAATGAGCCTTCGATACTCTCTCCTTCCCTTTAAGTCGACCTAAGACTTATTTTGATGATAATAATTAATATTTCATTAATTAAAAAAAAAATGGGCGATCGATACTCTCTTGCTTCTTATTATTCGAACTATAACTCGATTTAATAATAATCATCGATATTTGATCAATTAATTAAAACAAATAAGCTATCGATACTCTATCGGTTCCCTTGATTCAACTTGTGACTTATTTTGATAAAAATAATGAATATTTTTAACATTAGCCGTAATAAATCAGCCTTTTAACATCTTTTGACCTGATTAAGTCTATAATTTTTTGATTTTAATAATAATAATTAATATTCTTTTAATTAACCGAGATAAATGAGCCATCGATACGCTCTCGCTTTCTTTGAGTCGTTCTATGACTTATTTTGATAATTATAATTAATTTTTGTCAAGTATCCAAAATAAATAAGCGATTGATACTCTCCTTCTATTTTAAGTCCACCTTTAACTGATATTAATAATTATAATTAGTATTTTATCGATCAATTAGAATAAATAGGCCATCGATTCTCTTTCGTTTCTCTTGAGTAAACCTGTGACATTTTTGATAATAATTATTAATATTTTATTTATTTGCTGGAATAAATCAGCTGAAAAACATCTTTTGACCGGTCCGAGTTGAAAATTTATCAATTTTAGAAAGAATAATTGATATTTCACTAGATAACCAAAATAAATGAGCTTTTGGTATTCTCATGTATCCTCTCTGTCGACCTATGACTTACTTTGATAACAATAATCAATATTTTATTAATTATCCAAAATCAATGGGCTATTGATAGATCTCGTTACTTCTACGTCGACCTATGACTTAATTTGATAATAATAATTGATATTTGATCAATTTATCGAAATAAATAGGCCATTAATACTCTCCTGGTTTCCTTGATTAGACCTGTAAGTTATTTTGAAAAGAAGAATGACTAATGTATGCATGAGCCGGAATAAATCAGCTGTTAAACATCTTTTGACCCGTCCAAGTGGATAATTTTTTTATTTTACTAACAATATTTAATACTTTGTTAATTAACCAAGATCAAGGAACCATCAATACTTTCTCGTTTCCTTTCAGTCGACGTATGTCTTATTTTGATAATAATATTTGATATTTTATCAATTAACCAAAATTAATGAGTGATCGATACTTCCTCGTTTCTTCAAAGTCGACCTATAACTTATTTTGATAATAGTAATTAATATTTTATCAATCAACCAATATAAATCGGCCATCAATACTCTCTCATGTCCCTTAAACCAACCTGTGACTTAGTCTTACAACAATAATTACTATTTTATCCATTAGCCAGAATGAATCACCTTTTAAACATATTTTGAACCGTCCAAGTCGATAATTTTTAAATTTTACTAATAATAATTGATTTTACACTAATGTACCGAAACAAATAAGCCTTCGTTAATCTCTCGTTTCCTTTAAGGCGACCTATGACTCATTTTAATAATTATAATTAATATTTTATTAATAAACCTAAATTAATTGGCAATTGTGTCCTCGTGTTTCGTCTTCGTCGCAGTCTAAATTATTTTAGAAAAAATAAACAATATTTTATCAATTAAGTAAAATAAATGGGCCGTCGATACTCTCTCGTTTCACTTGAGTCAACCTATGACTTTTTGATAATTACAAATCATTTTTCATTCAATAACAGGTATCAATTAGCTGTTGAACATCATTTGACTCGTCCGAGTTGATAAAATTGATTTTACTAATAATTATCAATATTTAATTGATTAACCGGAATAAATGGGACATCGATACTTTTTAATTTTCCTTGAGTCAAGCCGTGACTTATTTCGATAATTATAATTACTATTTTATCCATAAGCTAGAATAAATAAGCTGTTGAATATCTTTTGACCCGATCGAGTTGATAATTTACTGATTTGACTAATAATAATTGTTATTTCACTAATTATCCGAAATAAATGAAACTTTGATACTCTCTCGTTTATTTTAAGTCGACCTAAGACTTATTTGAATGATAATAATTAATATTTTTAACAATTAACCAAAAAAATTGGCGGTCGATATTCTCTCGTTTCTTATAAGTCGAACTATGACTTGATTTAATAATAATAATTGATATTTGATTAATTTATTGTAATTTTATCAAAAATGTATAACTAAAATTGGGAATTCGAAGTTGGAAGCTCTAGGTTACATTATTTGATAAAGTTAGTACACCAAATTAACGTTCTACTAATAATTTATTTTGTATGAATTTATACAAGAATGTAGTAGGAATTTACTTATAAAAATATTAAATGTGAGACAAATTAACAAAATCATAAAGTAATTCAAACGGTAATAAGACGGTACGTCTTGGACAAGAAAATGCTAGATGCCATTACGGTGCTCTGCTAAGAGGAACTGATTTTCAAATCAGAAGTTGAACTTGGTGACAAGTTCCAAATTTTCGTACTGCAAAGATCTTCTAGGGGTAATGGGTGGAGTAAAAGAGATGCAAGGAGACCCTTGATTGGTAATTTAGGAAAAGTGGGTGTACAGGTAAGTACTCGAGCAAAAAGGAAAACATCGAGAGTAAGTTAGAGAGAGATCTCATAACTAGAGAGAGAAAGGACTTAGACAACTAAATGCCAATATGACGCACCGATGTACAAATAACTAATACTCCAAACCGAGGTAAAAACCAAAGTAGTAAAACACTTAAAAACAGATGTGTTTTGGGAAAAACTATTTCACAATGGAAGGATTAGAAGACCTTAGAGTAGAGGATAAAGTTGTAAATAAAACGAAGCCGAATCTCATTACCGCTTGAATTTACAATTGTACAAGACTAAGTTTAGAAGGTGAACTTATGGCAAACTAAAAAGATAAACTAAACAAAAGTATGCTAGATATGAGGGTATCATAAATCTCACAATATTGGAGACTGAAAATTTATACTCATACAAAAATTGTTATAAAAATGAAAATGACGAAAATAGATTAACATTATAAAACATTTATCAAAACAAATATGCTATTAATACTCTTTTTAGATCCTTTGTGACTTATTTTGATAAAATAATTACTTTTTATCCATTAGCCGGCATTAATCAGCTATTAAAAAATTTGACCCGTCCAAGTTAATGATTTTTCAATTTTACTAATGATTATTGATATTTCACTTATTAGAGAAAATAATTTAGCCTTCAATACGCTTTCGTTTGTTCTAAGTTGACCTATGACTTATTTCAATGATGATAAATAATATAATATCCATAAGCAAGGATAAATTAGATAATTGACATCTTTTAATCAGTCTGAGTTGATAATTTATTTATTTTACTTATAATAATAAATATTTTTCTATTTAACCAAAATAAATGAGCCATCGATACTTTCTCGTTTTATCTAAGTCTACATGAGACATATTTCAATAATAATATTTAATATTTTATCACAAAACCGAAATAAATGGGTCATCGATACTCTATTGTGATTCTTGAGTCACCTTGTGACTTATTATGATTGAAATAATTACTATTTTATCTAATGGCCGGAATAAATAAGCTATTGAACATCTTTTGACCCGTCCTAGTTAATAATTTCTTAATTTTACTCATAATAATTGATATTTGACACATTAACCGAAATTAATGAGCCTCCGATACTTTCTCGTTTCCTCTAAGTCGACCTATGACTTATTTTAAAATATTCATTAATATTTCATCAATTCACCACAATAAATCGGCTATCGATACTTTCTCGTTAGTCTTGAGTGAACCTGTGATTCGGTTTAAATAATTATTACTTTTATACATAAGCCGGAAAAATCAGCTATAAAAGATCTTTTTGTTCTGTTCGAGTTGATTTATTTTTTTGATTTTACTAATGATAATTGATATTTCACTAATAAACCAAATGAATTGAACAGCTTCGATACTCTTTCGTTTCTTCTAAGTCGACCTATGACCTATTTCAATGATGATTAATAATATCTTAGCATTAGCAGGGAATAAATTAGCTGTTCAACATTCTTTAATCCGTCTGAGTTGGAAATTTATTAATTTTACTTATAATAAATAATATTTTTTTCTAATTAACCGAAATAAAAGAGCCATCGATAATCTCTCGATTATTCTAAGTCAACCTATGACTTATTTTAATAATAATAATTAATAGTTTTCATCGATTAACCAAAATGAATGGGCCATTGATACTCTCTTGTACTTTTTGAGTCAATCTGTGAATTATTATGATAATCATAATTACTATATTATGCATTTGCCGAAATAAATCAGCTATAAGACATTTATTGACCCGTCCATGTCGATAATTTATTGATATTACTAATAATAATTGATTTTCAACTAATTAACAAAAATGAATCAGCCTTTTCATACTCTGTCGTTTCCCTTGAGTCAACATGTGACTTATTTTGATTATAATAATTAATATAATAATTATCATTATAATTTTAATTGATTATCATAATAATTATAATAATTATAATAGAAAAATATTATTATAATAATTATAATAGTACTATTCTAACCATTAGCCAGAATAAATAAGCTGTTGAACTTTTTTGAACCGTCTGAGTTTATAATTTATTAATTTCACTTATTATAATCAATATTTTACAAAATTAACCGAAATAAATGAGCTATCGATACTCACTCGTTTCCTCTAAGTCGACCTGTGACTTTTTCTAATAATAATAATCAATATTTCATCAATTAATGAAATAAATAGGCGATCGATAATCTCTTGATTCTTATAAGTCGACCTATGACTTAATTAAACAATAATAATTGTTATTGAATTATTCAATCAAAATAAATAGGCTATTGATACTCTCTCGAATCCCTTGATCCAACTTGAGGGTTTAATTGTTAATAATAATGACTATTTTATACATAAGCCGGAACAAATCACCTGTTAAACATCTTTTTGACCCGTCCGAGTTTATAATTTTTGAATTTTACTAATAATAATTAATATTTTCTTGATTAACCGAGATCAATGAGCCATTGCTAATCTTTCGATTTTTAAATCGTCCTATGATTTATTTTGATAATAATGATTGATATTTCATCAATTAACATAAATAAATGAGTGATCGATACTCCCTTGTTTCTTCTTAGTTGAATTATAACTTATTTTGATAATAGTAATTTGGATTTTATCAATCAACAAGAATGACTTGGCCATTAATATTTTTATGTCTTTTAAACTAACCTGTGACTTAGTCTTATTATATTATTTACTATTTCATTCATTTGCCAAGATAAATCAGCTTTTAAACATCTTTGGACCCGTCAAAGTTGATAATTTTTAAAGTTCACTAATAATAATTGATTTTCACGAAAAAAACGAAATAAACGAGCCTTCGATTCTCTCTTGTTACCTTTAAGTCGACCTATGATTCATATTAATAATAATAATTAATATTTCATCAATCAACCAAAATGAATGGGCAATCAATAATCTCTTGTTTCTTCTAAGTCGGCCTCTGACTTATTTTAAAATCATCATTAATATTTCATTACAAATAACCGAAATAAATGGGCCGTCGATACTTTCTCGTTTCAGTTGAGTCAACCTATGACTTTTATTTGATAAAAATAATTACTTTTTCATACAAAAAGCAGGTATAAATCAGCTGTTTAACGATCTTTTGTCTCTTCTGAGTTGATAATTTATCGATTTTACTAATAATTATTAATATTTTATTGATTAACCGAAATAAATGGGCCATCGATACTTTCTAATTTCCCTTAAGTCAATCCGTGACTTATTTTGATAATCATAATTGGTATTTTATGCATAAGCCAATGAATAAATCAGCTGTTGAATATCTTCCGACTCGATCGGGTTGATAATTTATTGATTTTACTAATGATAAGTGATATTTCACTAATTAACGATAATAAATAAGCCTTCGATACTCTCTTGTTCCCTTTAAGTCGACCTCAGACTTATTTTAATGATAATAATTAATATTTTATCAATTAACCAAAAGAAAACGATGCCATCGATACTCTCTTGTTTCTCATGGGTCAAAACTATGACTTGATTCAATAATAATAGCCATGATATTTGATCAATTAATCCAAAATAAATAGGCCATTTATACTCTCCTGGTTTCTTTTGATTAGACCTGTGACTTATTTTGAAGAAAGAATGACGGTTTTATCCATTAGTCGGAATAAATCAGCTGTTAAACATCTTTTTGACCCGTCCAAGTGTATAATTTTTAACTTTACTAACAATATTTAATATTTTGATAACTTAACCGAGATCGATGACTTATTAATTCTCTTCTTTCCTTTTAGTCGATCTATGACTTATTTTGATAATAATAATTGATATTTTATCAATTAACCAAAATTAATGAGTGATCGATACTCCCTCGTTTCTTCTAAGTCGACCTATAACTTATTTCGATCATAATGATTACTTTTTGTCCGATAGCAGGTATAAATCAGCTGCTAAACATCTTTCGGCTCTTCCGAGTTGATAATTGATTAATTTTACTAATAATTATTAATATTTTATTGATTAACCGGAATAAAATCGGCCATTGATACTCTCTTATGTCCCTTGAACAAACCTGTGACTTAGTCTAGTTATAATAATCACTATGTTATCTATTAGCCAAAATGAATCAGCTTTTGAAAAACTTTTGACCCGTCCAAGTTAATAATCTTTAAATTTTACTTATAATAATTGATATTTCACTAATTAACCGGAATAAATAAGCCTTCGATACTCTCTCTTCCCTTTAAGTCGATCTAAGACTTATTTTGATGATAATAATTAATATTTTATTAATTAAAAAAATGGGCGATCGATATTTTCTCGCTTCTTATAAGTTGAAAGATGACTCGATTGAATAATAATTATCGATATTTGATCAATTAACCAAAACAAATAAGCTATCGATACTCTATCGGTTCCCTTGATTTAACTTGTGACTTATTTTGATAAAAATAATAAATATTTTAACATTAGCCGGAATAAATCAGCTGTTAAACATCTTTTGACCTGTTCAAGTCTATAATTTTTGATTTTAATGATAATAATTAATATTCTTTTACCCATTAACCAAGATAAAATGAGCCATTGATACGCTCTCGCATTCTTTGAGTCGTCCTATGACTTATTTTTGATAATTATAATTAATTTTTGTCAAGTATCCAAAATAAATAAGCGATTGATACTCTCCATCTAGTTTTAAGTCCACCTTTTAACTTATATTGATAATTATAATTAGTATTTTATCAATCAATTAGAATAAATAGGCCATCGATTCTCTTTCGTTTCTCTTAAGTAAACCTGTGACATTTTTGATAATAATTATTAATATTTTATCTATTTGCTGAATAAATCAGCTGTAAAACATCTTTCGACTGGTCCGAGTTGAAAATTTATCAATTTTAGAAAGATTAATTGATATTTCACTAGATAACCAAAATAAATGAGCTTTTGGTATTCTCATGTATCCTTCCAGTCGACCTATGACTTACTTTGATAACGATAATCAATATTTCATCAATTATCCAAAATAAATGGGCTATTGATAGATTCTCGTTACTTCTACGTCGACCTATGACTTAATTTAATAATAATAATTGATATTTGATCAATTTATCGAAATAAATAGGCCATTGATACTCTCCTGCTTTCCTTGATTAGACCTGTAAGTTATTTTGACAAGAAGAATGACTATTTTATCTATTCGCCGAAATAAATCAGCTGTTAAACATCTTTTGAACCGTCCAAGTCGATAATTTTTAATTTTACTAATAATAATTGATTTTACACTAATGTACCGAAACAAATGAGCCTTCGATACTCTCTCGTTTCCTTTAAGGCGACCTATGACTCATTTTAATAATTATAATTAATATTTTATCAATCAACCTAAATAAATGGGCAATCATGTTCTCTTGTTTCTTCTAAGTCGACCTCATAAAATATTTTTAGAAAAAATAATTAATATTTTATTAATTAAGTAAAATAAATGGGCCGTCGATACTCTCTCGTTTCGATTGAGTTAACCTATGACTTTTTGATAATAACAATTAATTTTTTATTCAAAAGCAGGTATTAATCAGCTGTTAGACATCATTTGACTCGTCCGAGTTGATAACCTATTAATTTTACTAATAATTATCAATATTTAATTGATTAACCGGAATAAATAGGATAACGAAACTTTTTAATTTTCCTTGAGTAAAGCCGTGACTAATTTCGATAATTATAATTACTATTTTATCCATAAGCCATAATAAATAAGCTGTTGAATATTCTTTCGATCCGATCGAGTTGATAATTTACTGATTTGACTAATAATAATTGTTATTTCACTAATTATCGGAAATAAATGAAACTTTGATACTCTCTCTCGTTAATTTTAAGTCGATCTAAGACTTATTTAAATGATAGTAATTAATATTTTAACAATTAACCAAAAAATTTGGCGGTCGATATTCTCTCGTTTTTTATAAGTCGAACTATGACTTGATTTAATAATAATAATTGATATTTGATTAATTTATCAAAATAAATATGCTATTAATACATTTTTAGATCCATTGATTCAACTTGTGACTTATTTTGATGAAAATAAATACTATTTTATCTATTAGCCGGAATAAATTAGCTATTAAAGATCTTTTGACCCGTCCAAGTTGATCATAATTTTAATTTTACCAATGATTAATATTTCACTCAATTAAAGAAAATAATGGGCCTTCATTACGCTTTCGTTTCTTCTCAGTCAACCTCTGACTTATTTTAAAAATAATAATTAATATTTTATCAATTAACCGAAAAATGGGCCGTCGATACTTTCTCGTTTCAGTTGAGTCAACCTATGACTTATTTTGGTAATAATAATCACTTTTTATCCAATAGCATTTATAAATCAGCTGTTAAATATCTTTTGTTAGTGCAAGTTGATAATTTATCAATTTTACTAATAATTATTAATATTTTATTGATTAACCGGAATAAATGGGCCATCGATACTTTCCAATTTCCTTTGAGTCATTCCGTGAGTTATTTCTATAATCATAATTACTATTTTATGCATAAGCCAGAATAAATCAGCTGTTAAATATCTTTCGACCCGATCGAGTTGATAATTTAATGATTTTACCAGTAATAATTGATATTTCAGTAATTTACCGGAATAAATTAGCCTTTAATACTCTCTCGATCCCTTTAAGTCGACCAAAGACTTAATTTAATGATAATAATTAATATTTTATCAATTAACCAAAAAAAATTGGCGAACGATATTGTCTCGTTCCTTATAAGTTGAACTATGCTTTGATTTAATAATAATAATGGATATTTGATTAATATATCAAATCAAATAAGTGATCGATACTCCCTCGTTTCTTCTAAGTTGACTTATTACTTATTTTGATAATAGTAATTAGATTTTATCAATCAACCAAAATAATTTAGCCATTAATATTGTCATATCCCTTGAACCCTTGAACTTGTAACTTAGTCTAATTATAATATTTACTATTTTATCCGTTTGCCAATATAAATCAGCTTCTGAAATTCTTTAGACCCGTCCATAATTTTTAAATTTTACTAATAATAATTGATTTTACACAAATGTACCGAAATGAATGAGCCTTCGATACTCTCTCGTTTCCTTTAATCCGACCTATGATTCATTTTAATAATAATGACTAATATTTTATCGATTAATCAAAATAAATTGGCCATCGATACTCTCTCGTTTCTCTTGAGTAAACCTGTGATTTTTTTAAATAATAATTATTAATATTTCATCGATTAGCTGGTATAAATCAGCTGTAAAACATGTTTCGACTCGTAGGAGTTGATAATTTATCAATTTTAGTTTAAAATAATTGATATTTCGCTAGCTAACTGCAATAAATGAGCCTTTGATGTACTCTTGTTTCCTCATAGTCAACCTATGAATCATTTTAATAACAATAATCAATTATTCATCAATTATCCAAAGTGAATGCGCTATTGATAGATTCTTGTTCTTTCTACGTCGAAGTATGATTTAATTTAATAATAATAATTGATATTTGATCAATTAATCAGAATGAATAGGCCATTAATACTCTCCTGGTTTCCTTGATTAGACCTGTGAGTTATTTTGACAAAAAGAATGACGATTTTATCCATTAGCCGGAATAAATTAGCTGTTAAACATCTTTTGACCCGTCCAAGTGTATAATTTTTTAACTTTACTAACAATATTTAATATTTTGATAATTAACCGAGATCAATGAGTCATCAATACTCTCTTGTTACCATTTAGTCGACCTATGACTTATTTTGATAGTAATAAATGATATTTTATCAATTAACCAAAATAAAAGAGTGATCGATACTCCCTCGCTTTTTCTAAGTCGACCTATAACTTATTTCGATAGTAATAATCACTGTTTTGTCTAATAGCAGGTATAAATCAAATATTAAACATCTTTTGACTTTTCTGAGTTGATAATTGATTAATTTTACTAATAATTATTACTATTTCATTGATTAACTGGAATAAATCGGTCATCGATACTCTCTGATATCCCTTGAACAAACTTCTGACTTAGTCTAATTATAATAATCACTATGTTATACATTAGCCAAAATAATTCAGCTTTTAAACATCTTTTGACCCGTTCAAGTTAATAATTTTTAAATTTTGCTAATGATAATTGATTTTAACGAAAATACCGAAATAAATGAGCCTTTGATACCCTTTCGTTTCCTTTTAGTCGACCTATAACTCATTTTAATTATAATAATTAATATTTTACAATTAACCAAAAAAAATGGGCGATTGATATACTCTTGTTTCTTCTCAGTCGACCTCTGACTTATTTTAAAAATAATAATTTATATTTCATTAATTAACCGAAATACATGGGCCGTTGATACTTTCTCGTTTCACTTGAGTCAACATATGACTTATTTTGGTGATAATAATTACTTTTTTATTCAGTAGCAGGTATAAATCAGCTGTTTAACATCTTTTGACGCTTTCAAGTAGATAATTTATTAATTTTACTAATAATTATTAATATTTTATTGATTAACCGGAATATATGGGCTATCGATACGTTCTAATTTCTTTTGAGTCATTCCGTGACTTATTTTAATGATCATAATTACTATTTTATAAATAATCCTGAATAAATCAGCTTTTGAATAACTTTCGACCCGATCGAGTTAATAATTTATGGATTATACTAATAATAATTGATATTCCACTAATAAACCGAAATAAATTAGCCTTCGATACTCTCTTGATTCCTTTAAGTCGACCAAAGACTTATTTTAATGATAATTATTAATATTTAATCAATTAACCAAAAAAAATGGGCAAACGATATTGTCTCGTTCCTTATAAGTTGAACTATGATTTGATTTAATAATAATAATTGATATTTGATTAATTAATCAAATCAAATAAGTGATCGATACTCCCTCGTTTCTTCTAAGTTGACTCATAACGGATTTTAACGATAATAATTAATATTTTATCAATAAGCTAATATAAATGGGCGATCGATACTCACTTCTTTCTCTTGAGTAAACCTGTTACTTTTTTTGATAATAATTATTACTATTCTATCCATTTGCTGGAATAACTCAGCTGTAAACTATTTTATTCATTAGCCGGAATAAATTAGATGTTGAAAATCTTTTGACCTGTCCGAGTTAATTAAATTCCTTAATTTTACCAATAATAATTGAAATTTCACTAATTTACCGAAATAAATGTGCCTTCGAAACTCTCTTGTTTCCTCTTACCGAACTATGACTTGTTTAATAATAATAATCAATATTTAATCAATTAACCACAATAAATGGGC
Source organism: Cotesia glomerata (assembly GCF_020080835.1). Classification (NCBI taxonomy): domain Eukaryota; kingdom Metazoa; phylum Arthropoda; class Insecta; order Hymenoptera; family Braconidae; genus Cotesia; species Cotesia glomerata. The sequence continues at coordinate 16,239 of NW_025401642.1, forward strand.
CATCGATACTCTCTCGTTTATCTTGAGTCAACCTGTAAATTATTTTTAATATTAATTTTTTTTTTTTATGCAATAGCCGGAATAAATCAGCTATTAAAGATCTTTTGACCCGTCCAAGTTGATCATTTTTTAATTTTACTGATGATTATTGATATTTCACTAATTAACGACAATAATTAAGCCTTCAATACGCTTTCGTTTCTTCTAAGTTGACCTATGAATTATTTCAATGATGATAAATAATATTTTATCCATTAGCAAGGATAAATTAGCTAATTGACATCTTTTAATCCGTCTGAGTTGATAATTTATTTATTTTACTTATAATAATAAATATTTTTCTATTTAACCAAAATAAATGAGCCATCGATACTTTCTTGTTTTATCTAAGTCTACATGAGACATATTTCAATAATAATATTTAATATTTTATCACAAAACCAAAATAAATGGGTCATCGATACTCTATTGTGTTTCTTGAGTCAACCTGTGACTTATTATGATTGAAATAATTACTATTTTATCTAATGGCCGCAATAAATAAGCTATTGAACATCTTTTGACCCGTTTCAGTTGATAATTTCTTAATTTTACTCATAATAATTGATATTTGACCCATTAACCGAAATTAATGAGCCTCCGATACTTTCTTGTTTCCTCTAAGTCGACCTATGACTTATTTTAATAATATTAATTAATATTTCATCAATTCACCACAATAAATCGGCTATCGATACTTCCTCGTTAGTCTTGAGTGAACCTGTGATTTATTTTTAAATAATAATTACTTTTTTATACATAAGCCGGAAAAAATCAGCTATAAAAGATTTTTTGTTCTGTTCGAGTTTTATTATTCTTTAATTTTACTAATGATAATTGATATTTCACTAATAAACCAAAATAATTTAGCATTCAATACTCTTTCGTTTCTTCTAAGTCGACCTATGACCTATTACAATGATGATAAATAATATTTTATCCATTAGCAGGAATAAAATAGCTGTTCAACATTTTTTAATCCGTCTGAGTATATTTATTAATTTTACTTATAATAATTAATATTTTACTAATTAACCGAAATAAACGAGCCATCGATACTCTCTCGATTTCTCTAAGTCAACCTATGACGTATGTTAATAATAATAATTAATATTTTTTATCGATTAACCAAAATATATGGGCCATTGGTACTCTCTTGTTCTTTTTGAGTCAACCTGTGAATTATTATGTTCATTATAATTACTATATTATGCATTTGCCGGAATAAATCAGCTGTTAGACATTTTTTGACCCGTCCATGTCGATAATTTATTGATTTTACTAATAATAATTGATATTCAACGAATTAATCAAAATGAATCAGCCTTTTATACTCTGTCGTTTCCCTTAAGTCAACATGTGACTTATTTTGATTATCATAAATATTATAATAATTATCATTATAATTATAAATGATTATCATAATAATTCTAATAAAAAAATATTATTATAATGATTATAATAAGTACTATTCTAACCATTAGCCAGAATAAATAAGCTGTTGAACTTTTTTTGAACCGTCTGAGTTCGTAATTTATTAATTTCAGTTATTATAATCGATATTTTACAAATTAACCGAAATAAATGAGCTATCGATACTCACTCGTTTCCTTTTAGTCGACCTTTGACTTATTCTAATAATAATGATCGATATTTCATTAATTAATGAAAATAAATGGGCGATCGATAATCTCTTGAATCTTATAAGTCAACCTATGAATTAATTAAATAATAATAATTGTTATTGAATTATTCAATCAAAATAAATAGGCTATTGATACTCTCTCGGATCCCTTGATCCAACTTGAGGTTTAATTGTTAAAAATAATGACTATTTTATACATAAGCCGCAACAAATTAGCTGTTAAACATCGTTTGACCCATCCAAGTTTATAATTTTTAATTTTTAATAATAATAATTAATATTTTGTTAATTAACCGAGATCAATGAACCATTACTACTCTCTCGTTTCCTTTCAATCGACCTATAATTTATATTGATAATAATGATTGATATTTTATTAATAAACTAAAATAAATGAGTGATTGATACTCCCTCGTTTCTTCTAAATTGAACTATAACTAATTTTGATAATAGTAATTAAGATTTTATCAATCAACCAGAATAATTTGGCCATTAATATTCTGTCATGTCCCTTGTACCAACCTGTGAATTAGTCTTATTATATTATTTACTATTGTATTCATTTGCCAAGATAAATCAGCTTTTAAACATCTTTAGACCCGTCGAAGTTGATAATTTTTAAAGTTCACTAATAATAATTGATTTGTCCCGAAAAAAACGTAATAAATGAGCCTTCGATTCTCTTTTGTTACCTTTAAGTCTAGCTATGATTCATTTTAATAATAATGATTAATATTTCATCAATCAACCAAAATAAATGGGCAATCAATAATCTCTTGTATCTTCGAAGTCGGCCTCTAAATTATTTTAAAAATCATTATTAATATTTTAACAAATAACCGAAAAAAATGGGCCGTCGATACGTTCTCGTTTCAGTTGAGTCAACCTATGACTTTATTTAATGATAATAATCACTTTTTTATCCAATTGCATGTATAAATCAGCTGTTAAATATATTTTGTCACTTCTGAGTTGATAATTTATCAATTTTACTAATAATTATTAATATTTTATTGATTAACCGGAATAAATGGGCCATCGATACTTTCCAATTTCCTTTGAGTCATTCCGTGAGTTATTTCTATAATCATAATTACTATTATATGCATAAGCCAGAATAAATCAGCTGTTAAATATCTTTCGACCCGATCGAGTTGATAATTTAATGATTTTACCAATAATAATTGATATTTCAGTAATTTACCGGAATAAATTAGCCTTCAATACTCTCTCGATCCCTTTAAGTCGACCAAAGACTTAATTTGATGATAATAATTAATATTTTATCACTTAACCAAAAAAAATTGGCAAACGATATTGTCTCGTTCCTTATAAGTTGATCTATGATTTGATTTAATAATAATAATGGATATTTGATTAATTAATCATATCAAATAAGTGATCGATACACCCTCGTTTCTTCTAAGTTGACTTATTACTTATTTTGATAATAGTAATTAGATTTTATCAATCAACCAAAATAATTTGGCCATTAATATTGTCATATCCCTTGAACCCTTGAACTTGTAACTTAGTCTAATTATAATATTGACTATTTTATCCGTTTGCCAATATAAATCAGCTTCTGAAATTCTTTAGACCCGTCCATAATTTTTAAATTTTACTAATAATAATTGATTTTACACGAATGTACCGAAATGAATGAGCCTTCGATACTCTCTCGTTTCCTTTAATCCGACCTATAATTCATTTTAATAATAATGATTAATATTTTATTAATTAATCAAAGTAAATTGGCCATCGATACTCTCTCTTTTCTCTTGAGTAAACCTGTGATTTTTTTGAATAATAATTATTAATATTTCATCGATTAGCTGGAATAAATCAGCTGTAAAACATGTTTCGACTCGTAGGAGTTGATAATTTATCAATTTTAGTAAAAATAATTGATATTTCGCTAGCTAACCGCAATAAATGAGCCTTCGATGTACTCTTGTTTCCTCATAGTCAACCTATGAATCATTTTAATAACAATAATCAATTATTCATCAATTATCCAAAGTGAATGCGCTATTGATAGATTCTTGTTCTTTCTACGTCGAAGTATGATTTAATTTAATAATAATAATTGATATTTGATCAATTAATCAGAATGAATAGGCCATTAATACTCTCCTGGTTTCCTTGATTAGACCTGTGAGTGATTTTGACAAAAAGAATGACGATTTTATCCATTAGCCGGAATAAATGAGCTGTTAAACATCTTTTGACCCGTCCAAGTGTATAATTTTTTAACTTTACTAACAATATTTAATATTTTGACAATTAACCGAGATCAATGAGTCATCAATACTCTCTTGTTTCCATTTAGTCGACCTATGACTTATTTTGATAATAATGAATGATATTTTATCAATTAACCAAAATAAAAGAGTGATCGATACTCCCTCGCTTTTTCTAAGTCGACCTATAACTTATTTCGATAGTAATAATCACTGTTTTGTCCAATAGCAGGTATAAATCAGCTATTAAACATCTTTTGACTCTTATGAGTTGATAATTGATTAATTTTACTAATAATTATTACTATTTCATTGACTTACCGGAATAAATCGGTCATCGATACTCTCTGATGTCCCTTGAACAAACGTCTGACTTAGTCTAATTATAATAATCACTATGTTATACATTAGCCAAAATAATTCAGCTTTTGCCCTCCGGGCGGAAAGTGGCAACTTTCGTCCCACTGCGCTAAACTGTTGCCACTTTCCGCCTTCGTCGGACAAAATAGTATACTCTCGGGAAGTAAATAAGAAGCCTCAGATCACATGTTTGTTGACCTCGGCTTCTGCCTCGGCGAACAATTGCATGTGATCTGAGACATTTCTACTTTACTTCCCTAGTGTGTGTAATATACTATTAAACATCTTTTGATCCGTTCAAGTTAATAATTTTTAAATTTTGCTAATGATAATTGATTTTAACGAAAATACCGAAATAAATAAGCCTTTGATACCCTTTCGTTTCCTTTTAGTCGACCTATAACTCATTTTAATTATAATAATTAATATTTTACAATCAACCAAAAAAAATGGGCGATTGATATACTCTTGTTTCTTCTCAGTCGACCTCTGACTTATACTAAAAATAATAATTTATATTTCATTAATTAACCGAAATACATTGGCCGTTGATACTTTCTCGTTTCACTTGAGTCAACCTATGACTTATTTTGGTAATAATAATTACTTTTTTATCCAGTAGCAGGTATAAATCAGCTGTTTAATATCTTTTGACGCTTTCGAGTTGATAATTTATTAATTTTACTAATAATTATTAATATTTTTTTGATTAACCGGAATATATGGGCTATCGATACGTTCTAATTTCTTTTGAGTCATTCCGTGACTTATTTTAATGATCATAATTACTATTTTATAAATAATCCAGAATAAATCAGCTCTTGAATAACTTTCGACCCGATCGAGTTAATAATTTATGGATTAAACTAATAATAATTGATATTCCACTAATAAACCGAAATAAACTAGCCTTCGATACTCTCTCGATTCCTTCAAGTCGACCAAAGACTTATTTTAATGATAATTATTAATATTTTATCAATTAACAAAAAAAAATGGGCAAACGATATTGTTTCGTTTTTTATGTGTTTAACTCTGAATTGATTTAATAATAATAATGGATATTTGATTGAATAATCAATAAAATAAATGAGCGATCGATACTCTCTTCTTTTTTCTGAGTCGACCTATAACGGATTTTAACGATAATAATTAATATTTTATCAATAAGCTAATATAAATGGGCCATCGATACTATCTTGTTTCCCTTGAGTCAACCTGTGACTCATGTTGATAATAATTATTACTATTCTATCAATTTGCTGGAATAACTCAGCTGTAAAATATCTTTTTAATCTTTTGTTCGAGTTCATAATTTGATAATTTTAAACAATAATTATCAAAATTTGATTGACTTACTGAAATAAATGGGCCATCGATACTATCTTGTTTCCCTTGAGTCAACCTGTGACTCATGTTGATAATAATAATAGCTATTTTATTCATAAACCGGAATAAATCAGCAGTTAAACATCTTTTCATCCGTCCGAGATGAAAATTTATTAATTTTAGTAATAATTATTGATATTTCGCTAGATAACCAAAATTAATGAGCCTTTGAAACTCTCTCGTTTCCTCTCAGTCGACATATGACTTATTTCAATAAAAATAATTTATATTTCCTCAACTATCCAAAAAAATGGGCGATTGATACTCTATCGTTTCTTATAAGTCGAACCATGACTTGATTTGATAATAATAATTAATATTTGATAAATTTATCACAACAAATACGCTATCGATACTCTCTTGGATCCCGTTATCCAACTTGAGACTTATTTTGATAAAAATAATGACTGTTTTATACATTAGCCTGATTAAATCAGCTGTTGAACATCTTTTGACCCGTCCAAGTGTATAATTTTTCAATTTTAATAACAATATTTAATATTTTGTTAATTAACCGAGATCAATGAGTCATCAATACTCTTTTGTTTCCTTTTTGTCGACCTATGACTTATTTTGATAATAATAATTGATATTTTATGAATTAACCAAAATTAATTAGTGATTGATAATTCCTCGTTTCTTCTAAGTCGACCTATAACTTATTTCGATAATAATGATTACTTTTTTGTACAAAAGCAAGTATAAATCAGTTGTTAAACGTCTTTTAACACTTCCGAGTTGATAATTGATTAATATTACTTATAATTATTAATATTTTATTGATTAATCGGAATAAATCGGCTGTCGATACTCTCTCATGTTCCTTAAAAAAACCTGTGAATTATTTTAATAATAATAATTACTATTTAATCCATTGGCCAGAATAAATCAGCTTTTAAATATCTTTAGACCCGTCAGAGTTGGATATTTTTAAATTTCACTAATAATAATTGATTTTACATAAATATACCGAAATAAATGAGCCTTCGATACTCTCTCTTTTCTTTTAAGTCTAGCTATGACTCATTTTAATAATAATGATTAATATTTTATCAATCAACCCAAAAAAATAGGCAATCGATATTCTTTCGTTTCTTCTAAGTCGACCTCTGACTTATTTTAGAAAATAATAATTCATATTTCATCAATTAACCGAAGTAAATGGGCCGTTGATACTTTCTCGTTTCACTTGAGTCAACCTATGACTTTTTTTGATAATAATAATTACTTTTTTTATACAATGGCAGGTATAAATCAGCTGTTAAACATCTTTCGACTCTTTCGAGTTGATAATTTATTATTTTTACTAATAATTATTAATATTATATTGATTAACCGGAATATATGGAGTATCGATACGTTCTAATTTCCCTAGAGTGATTCCGTGACTTATTTTAATAATCATTATTACTATTTTATGCATAATCCAGAATAAATCAGCTGTTGAATATCTTCCGACTCGATCGGGTTGATAATTTATTGATTTTACTAATGATAATTGATTTTTCACTAATTAACAAAAATAAATAAGCTTTCAATACTCTCTTTTTCTCTTTAAGTCGACATCAGAATTATTTTAATGATAATAATTAACATCGTTTCTCAACAGCCGAACTATCACTTGATTTAATAATATTAATTTATATATGATCAATTCATTAAAAGAAATATGATATCGATACTATCTCGGATCCCTTAATTAAACTTGTGACTTATTTTGGAAAAAAATAATTACTATTTTATACATTAGCCGGAATAAATCAGCTGTTAAACATTTTTTGACCCGTCTCAATTGATAATTTTTCAATTTTATTAATAATAATTAATATTCTATTAATTACCCGAAAGAAATGAGCCATCGATACTCTCTTATTTTCTTTTTTCCAACTTATGACTTATTTTGATTATTATGATAAATTTATTATCAATTTACTAAACTAAATGAGCGATCAATACTCTCTTTTTTCTTTTAAGTCGACCTATAACTGATTTTAATAATAATAATTAATATTTTATCAATTAACCAGTATAAATGGGCAATAGATACTCTTTCGTTTCTTCTAAGTCGACCTATAACTTATTTTAATTAAAACGATCAATATTTTATCAATTAACCAAAATAAATAGGCCATCGATACTATCTCGTTTCTCTAGAGTAATCCTGTGACTATTGTTGATAATAATCATTACTATTTAATGCATTAGCTGAAATAAATCAACTGTAAAACATCTTTTGACCCGTCCAAGTTGATAATTTATAAATTTTAGTAATAATAAGTGATATTTCGCTAGATAACTGCAATAAATGAGCCTTTGATATTCTTTCGTTTCCTCTCAGTCGACCTATGACTTATTTTAATGACAATAATCAATGTTTCATCAATTATCCAAAATAAATGGGCTATTGATGGATTTTTGTTTCTTCTACGTCGACCTATGACTTAATTTAATAATAATAATTAATATTTGATCAATAAATCAATATAAATACGCCATTAATACTCTTCTGGTCACCTTGATTAGACCTGTGAGTTATTGCGTCAAGAAAAATGACTATTGTATGAATTAGCCGGAATAAATCAGCTGTTAAACATCTTTTGACCCGTCGATGTAGATAATTTTTTTATTTTACTAACAATATTTAATATTTTTTTAATTAATCAAGATTAATGAACCATCAATACTTTATCGTTTCCTTTTAGTCGACCTAT
>NW_025401643.1:0-3321 GCF_020080835.1 Cotesia glomerata
TAGTCTAGTCGATAAGCTGAAAATGGTACAAAATAGAGATACTGCTCTTAAAATTATGTGCGATAGCTCATTGGATCGGAATGACGTCTAGAAAAATGTGCCAAAAGCGTGTATTAGCACTTAAAAATTGCAAAAGTTATAAACAATTAAAGATGAAAAAGAAAATGGCATTTCGTTTTTGCCAATATTTAATAAACTATTGATATTTAAGAAATTTCAAAAAAAGATTCTGAAAGAGGAGGAAATTTCCAATGAAAAACTCCCAACTCCCGGAACTCTATCTCCATTATTTATAATTTTAATTTAACGCTGAAAATAGGTCCGCGCGTGACATTTTAGGATACGCGCGTGGCGTCAAAAGCGAGTACGGCACATTAATTAATTTATTTAAGGTATTGAATATTTTTTTTTAAATTTGAAAAAATTATGGTGTGTTCTGAACACTATAATTAATTTATTCCCGTTGGAAATTTTACTTAAAGTTAATTTTTCAACAAGTTAAACAATTGTTAACTAACGAAATTTTCTCGAACTTCCGTCTTAATTGTAAGTGAAAAAAAATGTTTAAATAATGGTCGTAAAAAATTTTCGCTTCGTAGAGCCTTTTTTACATATATACTTAACAAGATCGTGCCATAAAAGTTAAAAAAATATTTATACTTTGTTTATAACAATTTTTTTACTCAAACAAAAACTTAAAAATCCAAGTAATGTTGTTAAAAAAAATTTTTTTTTTCTAAATCATCATATTATCGTTTTTTTATTAATACAAGATATTTATTGATTTGCAAAAAAAATTTTTCCCGCCATTTGTTGATAAATTTTTTATAAACAAATTGATTAAATCAATATTTTTAAAAAATTTTTTTTCACAACTTTATTACATTACAAATATTATGATTTTAAAAAAAAAAATTTTTCCTTAATAACAATTTTTAATTGTTTATAATCATTTTATATTTCTATTGTTTAAATAATTAGTTAAAGAAATTATTTTTTTCTAAAAAATCATAATTGACAGGTCCTCTATAAAGTAACAAAAAAAAAATTTTTATAAAGCAATTCTATTGTTTGTTAATTTACCAATTTATATAAACAAATTTTTCAACTTTTATTTTTTTTTCTAAAACTTCTAAGATTAATAAAAACAACCATATATAACAAAGTATCGAAAAAAATTTTTTCAATTTTTATTGTTAATACTTTTAAAAAACACGTGTTACAAAAGTTGCAGCGGCTGCTTCGTTTGTCTACTAAAAAACTAAAATAACTTTTAAACTATTAGAGATACGAAAATAAACATTCTAGTCGATTTTATAAATGGTTAAACTATCTTTTAAATGAATTATTAAAAAAATTTTAGTTATTACTAATTTATTGTTACGCGCATTTGTTTATATATGGTTGTTTTTGTTAATTTGATGTTTAGAAAAAAAATAAAAAAGTTGAAAATTCGTGTTTTATAACTTTTTAAATTATGTAGATGATGCTTTCGTAATGAAAATTGTGAATAAAACTCTCAGAAAGGACTGTCAATGTTCCCAAGCATCTTCTTCTTAACTAAACAACAGAAATATAAAGCTGATCTCGCTGGTAAAGTGACCAACAAATGGCACCACAAAAATATCAATTGTTATAAAAGCCATCAGCAGGCTTTTGCAAATCAATAAATATCTTGTGATAATAAAAACGATAATATGATGATTTAGAAAAAAAAATTTTTTAACAACATTACTTAGTTTTTTAAGTTTTTGTTTGAGTAAAAAAATTGGTATATAACAAAGTATAAATATTTTTTAACTTTTATGCTTTGATCTTGTTAAGTATATATGTAAAAGGCTCTACGAAGCGAGAACACGACCATTATTTAAAGATTTTGTTCACTCTACAATTAAGACCGAAGTTCGAGAAAATTTCGTTAGTTAACAATTGTTTAACTTGTTGAAAAGGTAAACTTTAAGTAAAATTTCCAACGGGAATAAATTAATTATAGGTGTTCAGAACACACCATAATTTTCAAATTTAAAAACATATTCAATACCTTAAATAAATTAATTAATGTGCCGTACTCGCTTTTGACGCCACGCGCGCATCCTAAAAATGTCACGCGCGGACCTATTTTCAGCGTTAAATTAAAATTATTGCGCTACGTGTACCAAGATTATTTACACTTCACCAAAAAAATTAATTAAACACGATGAAATAATATGCGACGAATGTGAAGAAAAAATTAAACTAAATTCTTTTAATGAAAATTACTTTTATCAATAAATCTTCAATATCAATTAGAACAGCTTTTATAATCGAAAAAATTTATTCCTCGATAATAAAAGCTTTGATTATGAATATCACGGTAGCTCGAAAATTTCAGATATTACGGACTCAGAATCATTTATTAAATTTGCAAACCACAATGAAAAAACTATTTATTTGAATGTCAGCACTGACGGAGCTCAATTTTCAAAAATCGAAAAGAAGTATGTGGCCTTTGCAAATAATTATAAACAATTTACCACCCAGACTTCGATTTAAAAACGTGATTATTGCGGGCTTTATGATAGTTAAACACGAACCTACTCCAAAATTGATGAATTTGTACATGGAAAGCTTTATTCAACAAATTAATAATTTAAATAAAACTGGATTAAACATAGTTGACGGCCAAGACAAAATTAAAGTTGCCGTTTCCAATTTTTCAGCGGATTCTGTTGCTCGAGCAGTATGTCAAAATAGAATGAAACATAGTGGGTACTTCGCCTGTAGTTATTGTTACATCATGGGAGAAACTTCTGAAGGTGCAAGACACTTTCCATTCAGTGGTAATATCGAAGAATTGAGAACTCATGAATCGCATATGAAAGATGTTACAAAGAGTATTGAGAAGAAACCTAAACTTGAATGTCGTGGGGTCAAGGACCATCAGCATTGTCATCTTTACCAAATTTTGACATGGTATGGAGTTTTCCATTTGACAGCATGCATACCTGGGATTTAGGTGTAACGAAATTTTTGTGGGGAGTTAATATTAAAAGGATTAAATAAAGAAGAAAAAATTAGAAAAACAGTTGACCCTGAAGGCCACCCTGCAACTTCCCGCTAATTCCATACTTAGGCGCTTAAAATTGCACCAATGACGTTTTTGAGCTCTTAAAAATTTCAATAAAATTTTCACACACACACACACATACAGACACCGTGACAACCTCGCGGGGATAGTCAGGGAAGCTTCCTGTAACCTTCAAACGTCGAGATCGGATGAAAACTCGATTTTTGCAAAACAGGGGTGAAAACAATAACTTCCCGATTTTGAAAATTTTAGCT
>NW_025401644.1:0-3318 GCF_020080835.1 Cotesia glomerata
CAGTAAAAGAAATGCGTCATCCGAAGCTGCCTGTAACGCCACAAGCACGTTTACCACCGAAGTGCTTACAGAGCTGCGTTCCACTGAAAGAAAAAGGGCAAATGACAGAAACTAGAAGGAGAGGAAAAATAACACCTTAGCCACCAGAAGGAATAGCAGTAGTTAGATCCTCCCCTCACGAAGTAATGCCTGATTCGGCGGTTTCCATGAGGGATTAAAGGAAAGAAGAAAAGGGGTTTAGGGTTTGGTGGGTAGGGGCGTTAGCGTCGAGTTTTAGTATGACGCTGCGTCGAGTCGCCACATATCCAGGCCGAGCACAGGCTATGCCTGGAATCCGTAAAAGGGATTCCCCACTCCCTAAGTTAAAAAATCATCACACACACACACTCATACCAACATACATACATTCATACATAATGACACCCTCGCGGAAATAGTCAGAAAAGCTCCCTAGGACCTCAAAAACGTCGATATCTGATGAAAACTCGATTTTCGAAAAACGGGGTGAAACCAATAACTTCCCAATTTTCGAAAATCTTCGATTTTTAGCGGAAAGTTAAAAATCATTTTTTCGAATTTTCTGTCAGCTTTGCGGTAACTCACGAACAGATCGGTCGATTTTGACCAGTCTGGCAGCGATAAAGCGTGATTTTTAACTTTCCGCTAAGAAAATCGAAGAATTTCGAAAATCGGGGAAGTTATTGTTTTACCCTGTTTTGTAAAAATCGAGCTTTTCATCAAATTCCTCGACGTTTGAGAAGGTCACAGGAAGCTTCCCTGACTATCCCCTGCGAGGTTGTCACTCTTTGTATGTATGTGTATGTGTATGTGTATGTGTGTGTGTGTGTGTGTGTGTTTGTGTGTGTGTTTGTGTGTGTGTGTGTAAGTATGTGAATCGCTTATAACTTTTGAATGATTGAATCGATCGAAATCTACCGAACGGCGTTCTAAAGAGTTCCCTCAAACTTAGATTTTCTATGAATTTGAATCGATTATGACCGATAGATTTTGAGAAATCTCAAAAAAAATCGGAATAAAATTTTTTTTGAAGTGGTTTTTGGAATCACTTTTAAAACAGCTTGATCGATCATTCCAAAACTAATCCGCCCTTGAAGGCTTGAAAAGCCACGTCGATCAACCGGTAATCCGGTCAGAATCGGTTGATTCTTTCGAGACATAGCGTGAACGAGAAAGAAAACGGAAAAAGTGTTTTTTCGGAAATACTCTGAAATTTATCGTTTTATCAATCAAAACTTAAAAAGTTATTTCTAAAAGCTTAAGAAACCTGCGTCGAATGCTACCAACCGCGTGAAAATCGGTTCATTTATTCAAAAGTTATTGCGATTTGAAAATTCAAAAAAATAGAGTGTTTTATCAAACTTCTATTAAATTTTCGAGCTCGAAGAGCTCAGAAGCATACAAAAGCTATTTTTTGAGCTTGGAGAGCTCAAAATTACACAATAAAGTGCAACACTACTAGCGTGCTAGGTATAGAGTTATGGAAGCTGTAGGATGACCTTCTGTCAACTGCTTTCTTAATTTTTTATGTTAAAAACTGATTAAGTTTTTGGAATCGATCGGTGAAGCCGTTTAAAAGTTACTCCAAAAAAGCACATTTGAAAAAATTTTTTTCGTAGTTTTTTTTTCAGTTTTTTTCGCTGGAAAAATGTCCAAAAATTTTCGGGTAAAACATAATTGCTTTTTTCTTATGAATTTCAATCGTAACTTATCTCAGAAGATTTTTTCTTACTCGTTACTCAAACGAGATCTCACAACTATTCCGAAGGCAGACGTTTGATAGAAACGACTTTTTTTAAAACTAATGATGTAAAATAACAATTGTAATGTTTATTAAAAATCGATTTTTACCATTTATTTACTAATGAACATATTTATTTTCAACTTAATTTTACAAGAAAGTATCACAGAATTAATATCTAGTAGAGCAATTATATGAACATATTGTAAAATTGGACAATTTTCCATCGATTCTCACTTCGATACTAGGCTGAGATTTTCTTGCTTATCCAAACGTCTTTGATGGATTGTCCAGGCCAGAATTTTGTTGTTTTTTTTTTTTTATTTAAAATTGCATTATTGAAAAGTAGATAAAATATCTTTAACTCTCTCTAAAATGCAAAAAGTTTCATCGTTAATGAATCTCTTCAGGCAAGTATAATGATAAGTCTTCAGATAATGGTACTCTTGGCGTATTTAACTATCTTGAAACCCGTAAAAAAAGGTAATTTCATACATTCACCTATCAATATAATATCGATGCATAGATCTGTTTTTAGAAATTATTCTGTGTTTTTATTTAGTGGTGATATAATCCTCGATCAGAGTAGCATTAAAGAAAGTTTGGAAAATCCAAACATGCATGCCCTAAACGCTTCGTGTTATTTATAAATTTTTCAAAGTAGATGAAATATTAATCGCACAAAGAAAAAAAATTAAGAAAACAGTTGACCCCTGAAGGGATATCCCTGCAATTTCCCCTGCTACAATTCCGTTAATGGCCTGGGCTCTTGGAATTGCACCTACGAATTTCTAAGCTCTTCGGAGCTCAAAAATACAATCTCAGTGTAGTTTTGAGCTCCCTAAGCTCAAAAGATAACATTTCTATGCTTTTGAGCTCTGAGCTCAAAAGTCTGATAGAAGTTTCATAGAACACTAATTTATTGAATTTTCAAAACTGAATAACTTTTGAATGAGTGGAACCGATTTTTACGTTGCAGGTGACATTCAACGCAGCTTTTGAGCCTCATAAAAAATTTCTAAATTTCGATTGGTCAAACTAGCCCTGATATAACTCCGAAAAACACTTTTTTCGGTTTCTTTTCGCACCACGATATCTCTCGAACAAATAAACCTGATTTTGCCCGGTCTTATAAAGGATCGACGTGATTTTTTCTCAAAGTAAAGAGCTGATTAGCTTTTTATTTCGATCAGTAAAGCCATTTCCAAAAAAGGTTCCGAAAAAAAACTTCTGAAAAATTTTTCTTCTTATTTTTTGAGATTTCCCCAAATTTCTCAAAATCTACCCATCCAAATCCGTTTAAATTGACAGGAAATCTGAGTTTCTTCAAGCTCATCATCACACACACACATTACAAACACACGCCTGCGGCAGAGGGAGAAACTACTTTCAGGCGTGCCCTCCCCGTAGCGGGATGGGAGTAAACGCTCGCCGTCCTTGGATGCACCAGGTCTCTTAGTTGATGAGGTACAGAGGGTAGGAGCCAAATAAAATACGCTCCCGTGGACAAAACTTCCCCTTTAATGGGTTGGTCACACTAACTGACCTAGCAAGACGAT
>NW_025401645.1:0-3318 GCF_020080835.1 Cotesia glomerata
TTGAACAGTCGACTTTCTGTCAATTTCATCAAAAAAAGCCTTTTATGGAGCTAGTGGTCGGTGTCCATGGGGTTGATTAATCGATTACGACTCAAAAAGGCTTCTGTAGGGTGTACCCTATGATTTTTACGAGTGTTATTCCTTAATCTCCAGTGGACACTGAGAATTGAATTTTTAAATGTTAAATTGCTGTCAATTTGGACGAAAAACGCCTTTTAGGGAGCTGTTACTTGGTGTCTATAGGGTTGATTGATCGATTAGGAGTCTGCAAATTTTCTGTAGGATCAACTTCATGATTTTCATGAGTTTTTTTACTTAATCTCCACTGGACACCGAGAATTAAATTTTTAACATTAGAATTTCTGTCAATTAAGTTAAAAATTGCCGTTTATGGGGGCTGTTATTCGGTGTCCATGCGGTTAATTGACCGATTAGAGTCTGAAATGAAAATCTTTTGTAGTGTCTACTTCATGATTTCAATGAGTTTTCGTTCTTAATCTCCCGTAGACACCGAGATGTGAATTTTGAAACGTCAAATTACTGTCAATTTAGACAAAAAAATATTTTTTTTTTTTTTTTTTTTTTGTATTGTTTCCAGATGTACAGTTATTTTAATAACGCGGTTACAATTTACAATTGTTTATATCTTCAACCTGTATTTCCTGCTTTATTATCGAATTTCCTGCTTTTTATTTTTGCGGCTGTGGTCCGACTTGTGCTTTCTGTACCGTATTTACCCTGCACCTTGCCTCTCAGGCTGTTGGAACAGAATCATGGGGAAACCACAGAGAAAACCCATGATAGTACAGTCGGAGCTGGGCTAAGTCTACAGTGATTGATAAGAAACTCTTCTTTATCGACCACTGAAGCATTAGGGCCCTTCTCCTAGTGTACAGAGATCCTCGCGCTAGCCAACGCTGACTAGAGCGGTCACTCATTCAAGTTGTTGCTTAAAATGGGTGATCGCTCAAGTCAGGCGTGTGCCGCCCAGCTATCTCTGCCACGTTCAGAGGCTGGCAACGTAACGCACATATTTTTATCTATAATCACTGAAAAATATTGGTGCGTGCCGGGATCGAACCCGGGTCCCACTCTTTCGAAAAGCGGGCACCGAGCCGACTAGGCTATTGCCAACCCTTCAAAAAAATACTTTTATGGGGCTGTTACTCAGTGTCCATGGAGTCGATTGATCAATTTGGAGTCCGGAAATTTTCTTTAGGCTATACGTTATGATTTCCATGAGTTCTCTTCCTTAATCTCTGGTGGACACCAAGATTTGAATTTTGAACAGTCGAATTTCTGTCACTTAAATTAAAAAAGGCCTTTTATGGGGCTGTTACTCGGTGTCCACGGGGTAAATCCATCGATTATAAATCTGAGAATCTTCTAAAAGGTGTTTTCTATAATTTTTATGAGTTTTTTTCCTTAATCTCTAGTGGACACCGAGAATTTAATTTTTAACAGTCGAATTTCTGTCAATTTAGTTACAAAAACGCCTTTTATCGGGCTGTGACTCGGTGTCCATGTAAGTTGATTCATTGATTAAGAGTCCAAAAATCTTCTGGAGGATGTACTCTATGGTTTTACAAGCTTCTTCCTTAATCTCTACTGGACACCGAGAATTCAATTTTTAAATCTTAAATTGCTGTCACTTTAGACAGAAAACCCCTTTTAGATAGCTGTCACTCGGTGTCTATGGCGTGAATCGATCAATTATGGGTCCGAAAATCTTCTGTAGAGTGTAATCTATGACTTCCATGAGTTTTCGTCCTTGATCTCTAGTGGACACCGAGAATTGAATTTTTTACCGTCGAATTTTGTGTCAATTTAGTCGAGAAACACCCGTTTTGGGGCTGTTAGTCGGTGTCTCATGAGGTTTATTGGATTGAATAGGGAGTGTTCAAAATTTTTTATGTAGTGGTCTACTCTATGATTTAAACAAGTTTTCTTTTCTTACTCTCTCCAGTGGGACAATGATGAATGATTTTTCAAAAGTCAAATTGCTAACAACTTAGACGAAAAACGCCTTTATGGGGCTGTTACTCGGTGTCAACGTAGTGAATCAATAGATTGTGGGTCTGGAAATCTTCTGTAGGGTGTCCTCTGTCATTTCCATGAGTTTTTTTACTTAATCTCTGAAGAACACCGAGAATTGAATTTTGAACTGTCGAGTTTCTGTTAAATAAGTAAAACAACGCCTTTTATGGGGCTGTTACTCGGCAACCATGGGGTTGATTAATCGAACATGACCTCTAAAAAATCTTGTGTATGGGTGTACCCTTTTTACTCTTTACCAGTGTTAATTTCTTAATCTCCAGTGGACACTTAGAATTAAATTTTAAATGTTCAATTGCTGTCAATTGAGACGGAAAACGCCTTTTGGAGGAAGCTGTTACTCGGTGTCCATGGGTGTGAGATCTATCAAGTGGGCTGTCTATAATATATATATATATATATATATATATATATATATATATATATATATATATATATATACGTGACTGAATAAAGTAGTCAGTACTTGTCTCCGAGTAGCTTAACTGGAAGAGCCCTTGGCGCGTAACCGAAGATCTGGGTTCGATTCCCAGTCTGGGCTGTCTGATTATTTTTTCAATTACGGAAAAATTCCCACTGAGTAGGTCCCCCCTTTCCCCTATCCATTCTTTCCCAACTCCCTTAAAATTTGCTTTAATATGGCTCTTTACCGTAAGATGGACGGTGGCGTTGTTTGCTCAGTGGGTCTTATATATGTGACTGAATAAAGTAGTCAGTACTTGTCTCGGATAGCTTAACTGGAAGAGCCCTTGGCGCGTAACCGAGAGATCTGGGTTCGATTTCCAGTCTGGGCTGTCTGATTATTTTTCAATTACGGAAAAATTCCCACTGAGTAGGTCCCCCCCCTTTCCCCTATCCGTTCTTTCCCAACTCCCTTAAAATTTGCTTTAATATGGCCACTGCATGATTAATATTACCCACTACATGCCCAACAAGCAGCGATTGAAACGAGCGCTGAAATAAAAGTGGTCACAAGCGTTGGAACGCCTAGAGAAGCTGACTAGCGAGTTAAATGTTTTCGTTCAGTCAAAGGTCAACATCCACAAGGAGATGAAAAACAAGACGACTAGTGTGGCGAACGCACTTCAACGTTTCAAAAACTGGACGAAGAATGGCGCTCATCATTACACCGCGCCCTTGTGCTACATCGGAGAGAAACAGTCAAGTGGTCGTTGAAGAAGCGATGGACACTGGAGCCGAAGGTGACGGAGAATCAGTCACTGAAGAAGAAGAGTAAAACTATTGTAACAATACTTTCCCCAA
>NW_025401646.1:0-3318 GCF_020080835.1 Cotesia glomerata
AAAAAGTAAATTAAATACATTATTGAAAAAATGATGTTTTGTATTTTAGACTAAATTATAAAATTGCCATTTAGATACTTAGAAAGGTTTAATAAGGCAACAAACAAGTATTCAATGATTTCAATGAAAAAATTAGGGAAAACGGTTGGACCCTGAAGGCCATCCCTGCAACTTCCCGCTAATTCCATATAGGGCGCTACCAGCACGACGCTTTTAAGCTCTTCGAGCTCGCAATTTGTTAGTTTTGAGCTTCCTCCGAGCTCAAAGAGATTGCTTTCTATGCTTTAAAAGCTCTTCGAAGCTCAAAAGTCTGATAAGATTTGAGGCTTTATATTTTTGAATTTTTAAACCGCAGTAACTTTTGAATGAATAAACCGATTTTTACGTGGTTGAAGCATTGGACGCAAGCTTTCAAGCTTCACAAAAATCTAAATTTTTGAATTGATCGCGCTAGGGATTTTCAGACTTACCCGAAAAACAGTTTTGTTTTTCTTTCTTTGTTCACGATATCTCTCCGAACGAATCAACCGATTTTTGACCCGACTGGTGGCGATCGACGTGGTTTTGAGGTTATTGATTAGTTTTTGGAATTGAACCTTTAAGCTGTTTAAAAAGTTATTCCAAAAAACCACTTTTGTAAAAATTTTTTTTTCAATTTTTTTTAAGATTTCTCAAAATCTATTGATCTGAATCGGTCCAAATAGTTTTCATACATACATACACCGTGACAACCTCTCGTGGGGATAGTCGAGGAAGTTTCCTAGACCTTTAAACGTCGAGATCTGATGAAAACTTCGATTTTTGCAAAACAGGAAACAATAACTTCGATTTTTGAAAATTCTCGATTTTCTTAGCGGGAAGTTAAATAGAGCCTGAGGTTGACCCGAAATACCATCTCTGCAATTTCCTCATCAATTCCATACCCAAGCGCTCGACGTTTCGATCATTTTGTTCTTAAGCTCTTTTCAGAGCTTAGAAAATATAATTTTATGTTACCTCAAGCTTTTCATAAATCTTCATAGGCTGGCTGAACATTTCAATTGGCAGGCAGGTCAATCATAAGAAATAAGTTTCTTACAAAGTTTTAAAGCTTCATTGTAACATATTTACTGCCAGTTTGAACGCGTGGCGACATTCGAAAGATTCGAAGCCTGATCGAACTTACCGTGATCTCTGCAAACCTGACACGCGGGAATGTTACAATGAAAATTCTAAATTTATAAAAATTAATAAACCAATCAACTGTCTGGCTTAGAATCCTTGTAGAGCATGCAAAAACAATTCGATTGGCACATAACGAATACTGGAAAAAATTTATCGAGAGTTTTAAACCCTAAACTACACCCTTTATACTAAAACTTACTAAAACTAGGCACGTGGCATGTAAAATCGAAAAAATTCTGAATTTCTCAAAAATAATACACCAATCAACTTTTGAGTTTCAAAACTTTGCCACAGGACCTCTGTAAGTGATGTGTATTGTTGTCCCAGGCATTTTTATTGGAAAAATTGTTATTTTGTTACTGTTTATTACGAAAAGTAAAAAAACATTTTCATTTGGAGCATTGAAAACTAAAATGGAATAAATTTTGGTTTTTGTTATAAATTGCGTAAACCACCGAAATGTCAGTCCCCTGGGCTGTCCCAGTCCCAAAATTAAAACTTTTAAGATTAATTTTTAAGCCTCCGTCAATAATATATAATTTGATCCATAATGTTTATAAACTTAATTAGTCCACCAACAATCTTCTTCAATAAAAATACCGAAAGTTAATTGGTTTCATTAAATTCATTAAACCAAAGTTTGTCCCAGGCATTTTAAGATCAACCTCTCTGCCAGAAGTACCAGTCAAAAGTGGCCCATGTGTTATTTTACACTTTGTAAGATTTATAAGGACCTAATCCAATAGCCGCAAGTTAATAACCAAGGGCTGTTAGCGCTTTTATCGCCATTTTATTTAGTGTCAAAGCAATCGTTTGTGCTGAAAATATGTGTCTGGGCCACTTCAAAACTCAGTTCCCTGGTAGCTATTTTTGTTTTTTATAATTTATTTATAAAATTGGATCCATAAGTCTTAATATTATTCTAATTAATGTAAACATTAATTGAGAACTTAAAAAGTTGAACGCATTGAAATAGTTTAAGCTTGATTTTTCTCAATTTGATAAAAAAATCAGTCCCCTGGCAGTCAGTCCCCCTGTCATGTTATATGGCAAAAGATACACAAATAGTCGAAAAAGCAAAAATTAATTCGGTTATTTACTATTATAATTAAGCTGATAGTTTGGTAGCCCTTGTTAATTTTTAACTTCCGCTATGAAAATCAAAGATTTTCAAAAATCGGGAAGTTATTGTTTTCACCCCGTTTTGCAAAACCGAGTTTTCATCAGATCTCGACGTTTGAAGGTCACAGGAAGCTTCCCTGGACTATCCCCCAGCGAGGTTGTCACTGTGTGTGTGTAGGTGGTGTGTGTGTGTGTGTGTGTGTGTGTGTGTGTGAAAGTATGTGAACGGCTTATAACTTTTTGAACGGCTTGACCGATTTCATCGCGGTTGGTGCCATTCGAAAGGGCTTGACCAAACTTAGATTTTGAAAACTATTTGGACCGATTCAGATCAATAGATTTTGAGAAATCTTAAAAACTGAAAAAAATTTTTTCAAATGTGGCTTTTTGGAATAACTTTTAAAACGGCTTGATGGTTCCAATTCCAAAACTAATCAGCTCTTAACCTCAAAACCACGTCGATCGCCATCAGTCCGGTCAAAATCGGTTGATTCGTTCGAGAGATATCGCGAACGAAAGAAAACCGAAAAAAGTGTTTTTTCAGAATAACTCCGAAATTTCTAGCGCGATCAATTCAAAATTTGAGATTCTTTATGAGGCTTGAAATACTGCGTCGAATGATGCCAACTGCGTGAAAATCGGTTTATTAATTCAAAAGTTATTGCGGTTTAAAAATTCAAAAAATAGTGTCATCAGTCTCATCAGACTTTTGAGCTCGAAGAGCTCAAAAGCATAGGAAAGAAATCTCTTTGAGCTTGGAGAGCTCAAAGATAATCCATAAATTGTATTTTTGAGCTAGAAGAGCTCAAAAACGTCATTGGTGCAATTTTAAGCGCCTAAGTATGGAATAAGCGGGAAGTTGTAGAGATGGCCTTCAGGGTCAACCGTTTTCCTAATTTTTCTAATAAAATCAAAAAATATTTGGTCGGACAATTTTGTACAGATTAAGACGTCCTTACAGAGAATCACCCATATAACGATCATTGGAAAAATTTATCGAGAGTTTTAAACCCACCTAGTTTACCCTTATTT
>NW_025401647.1:0-3318 GCF_020080835.1 Cotesia glomerata
TAGTGATTCGAGTGGATAAATATCCGGTTACTAACTGGTAAGTTATTTGGCTATTTAACCGGTAAAATATTAATTTAAATGATAAATATCTACTTGTGTCGAATGTGTATATATATATAGTTTAGTATACTAAGTTTTAAAGCAATATGGCGTACTGTTCTCTACGTATAATAACTTTTTTTTTGTTAAACAACCATAACTTTTTTGAAAATTGACTTATTGGGATGTTTTTTGTTTTAATTATTGTTTTAAAATGTTCTTTTAGAAAAAAAAGTCAGAATAATAATTCGGATTCATATTCAACGGTTTTTTTAAACTTTTGGAAGGAAACGAAAATTTGGGGATGATGCTCATTTTTATTTTAGATTTTTGGTTTTTAATAAAAACCTGTATTTTCAGTGACATTTTTTTTCTTTCTATATTCTTTTTAAAAATAAAAAATTTTTTTTCAATGTTTGTTTTCGTTATACCACTCTTAAAATTTTTCAGCAGATTTGAAAAACTTCAAAATCCGAGAAAAAAATCTGGATAACGGTTGACCCTAAAGGCCATCCCTGCAACTTCCCACTAATTCTATATCGAAGCGCTTAAAATTGCACTTATGACGTTTTTGAGCTCTTCGACCTTAAAATATAATTTATGTGTTATTTTGAGCTCTCCGAGCTCAACGAGTTAGCTGTTCTAGCTGTTCTAAGCTTTTGAGATTTCTCGAGCCATCAAAAGTCTGATAGAAGTTTAATAAAACAGTATTTTTAGAATTTTCAAACTGCAATAACTTTTGAATGAATAAACCGATTTTTACATGGTTGGCAGGAATTTTCCACGCAGTTTTTAAATTCTATAATATACTTTTGAACAACAACTGATCGAACTTTGAAAAATCTTAGAGAATTTGAAAAATTTACTTTTTTCCGGAATTTTTTTCAAACAACGATAACTCACGAACCAATCAACCGATTTTTCACGTTCTTGGTGGCGATCGACGGTGGTTTTTGGGCTGTAATAATTATTTTAGTTCATCAAATACCGATCCCGAAATGAAATGCCGAAGTTATGTGAAAAAAACACTTTTTTCGAAATTTTTCGTTTTCGATAACTCTCGAACGAATCAACCAATTTTGACGGGGCTGGTGGCAATCGACGTGATTTTTTAAATTTAAGAGAAGATTAGTTTTTGGAATTGATCAGTGAAGCCGTTTAGAAGTTATTCCGAAAAAACGATTTTTTTTTAATTTTAATTTTGAGATTTCTCAAAATCTAGTGAACCGAATCGATTCAAATTTTCACTAAATTTAATGGCAATGATACTCTTTGGATCGCCACCTATTTCGATCCGATCGGCTGAGCTGTTCAAAAGTTATAAAGAGGTTTACCCACACACACACACACACCCCCAAACATACATAAAGCTGCAAGTACCGGACACCATCGCGGAAATAGTCAGGGGAAGCTTCCTGTGACCTTAAAAACGTCGAGATTTGATGAAAACTCGATTTTCACAAAACGGGTTGGGAAACCAATAACTTCCCGATTTTTGAAAATTTTCAGGAGAATTTTTCTTTAAGCGGGAAGTTAAAAAATCGAAAATCAAAAATAGCAATCATCAAAATTTTTCGAAAGTTTCAAAAAAAAAAAACCGTCGAATATGAATCAAAATCATTATTTTCTTTTTTTCTGAAGAGGTACATTTAAAAACAAAATTTTTCAAAAAACATAAAAACATCCCAATAAGTTAATTTTTTAATAAAGTTATGGTTATTTAACAAAAAAAAAAGATATTTTTATTGAATAACTCATGATTTTTTTTTTTTTTTAGTTGGTGAAAGAAAATTTGAAAAAAGTTTTGAAAATTATTTTGCAATAGGGATTTAGTTGTTAGAAAGATACGAAAATTTCAGAAAAATCGTCATCCATATAAATTTAGCTTACATGAGAATGATGAGATGTGAGGTCAACTCATCGGTCTCGTATGGTGTAGGGGTTAGGTACCCATCTGTCGAAAGCGCGCGGTTCGGGTTTCAGATACTCGAGTTAGAACGGATACGATTTTCACTTTATTTCTATAATTAGCAGAATGTTAGGTCTAGAATTAAGAATTAAACATTTGGTCAAAATTTGCGATAGCTCTTCATCAAAAATAAAGAATTAAATATGACTTACTGAAATTATATTGGTTCTGATATACGCGTCATCGTGAGTCAAAAAATCTAAAACCATAATTTCAACCTCATAACTCCTCAGTAGGTTGTGGAGGCTCAAAATATGTTTTTAATTTTGACTCCGGGAATTCATATATAAATTACTAATAAGATAAAAGAGTATAATATTTGTTAATAAGACAAAGTATACTCATTGAAAAGTGTATGATTATAGTCTTATATAATGGCTTTCTATTATGTTGAATTAATATAAGTCCAATGAGTCTGTAACAGTTGATTACAAAAATTTTGTTCCACGCGCGATTACAATCTGGTGTATACGGTTTTCACTGAATTAAAAATTTGATTTTTGATACTGAATAGCATTTGCTAAGTTTTTTTAAACTTGGTTTAAGTAATAAAAGTATATATTATATTTGGCTTTATTTTTAAATACACATTTAATTTCCCCAAAAACAATTTTCCATATGTGCATTTTATGTTTATTTTGCAACCGTCATTCCATGGTAAAATTAAATAAAAAAATTATAATGATTTTTTAGTTGTATTAATTTCGCTTATGTATGAAAAAATGAAAATTAAGTTAGCCGTCATCTAAAATTTTTAGAATTTCTTTTTATTGAAAAAATTATTATAAAAAAATAAAAAAAATTTCATTCGTAAAAAATTTGAAAAGCTGTGTTTAAAAAAATATTTTTTGTTCTAATTTAATTATTGAAAACAAATAAAAAAATTAAAAACGTCAGCTAACATTAGTAATATAAAAAAAAAAAAAAAAAAACAATAAAATGCCTGCCACGGATTCGAACCTGGGTTAAAGAATTTCAAATTCTTACGTTCAACCAACTTTGCTATAACAGACCTTCAGAAAAAAGGTCGTATTTCAATACTAAAGCTGCACTTGACGAGATCCGCGAATAACCTCAATCAATTTTTATTGGCATAATAACTAACTTTTTATCATTTATCATTTTTAACTATTTATTAACTTAATATTATTGAAAGATAATAGATAATTGCTAAGTAATTTTGGTCTACATTGTACACATCCTCAATCGCACACCACGGAGACAAAATTAACTACTTTGGTTATTTATCCAGTAAATAACCTGCTGAAAATGGTAAAATAAGTAAAATATTTATTTTACCGGTAAATTCT
>NW_025401648.1:0-3317 GCF_020080835.1 Cotesia glomerata
ATTTCCGTAATTATTTATTCTTCTTAAACTATTCAGGAACCAGGATCAGGAATTCTTAATTTAAAATAAAACACTCGGTGTTGGGGTGAATAATTATAATAATTTATTCCCCAATGGGAGAAAACCCAGCAATTACTAGAGAAAAAACTCCTCGAAGATAGATACAGTCGTGTATGATATGAATAAGTGTGTGTATGTAAGTGAAACAATTGCACTAGGTGTACAATAAGGGTGAGAAAGGATCTCAGCCGCTATTAGGTTGTTGAGGTCAACCGGTACCTGTTAATAATTATCCGAGAGGATCTGAGGATTTTGATCCGAGAGGATCAATGTGCGTTTGATCTGAAAAGATCGATTCAATTGATCCGAGAGGATCGAACGTATTTATGATTTGAGACAATAAATTGATTAGTTAAATTGAGATGAAATAGATTTTAATTAGTCAATTTGAATTATTTCGTGATTATAACTGTTTTAATTTATTTTGGATTAATTATGCATTATTCGCGAGAATTTAAATAAATCGCAATATTTGATGATTATAACGTGAGAAGCACTGAGTTCAATATTTTTAATATAAGTTAAATTGCATATTATGAAGCTAAATTTATTCGAAATCTAATTAATTATTATTCATTACTAAAAAATTTGAAGTTAAATTAATATTTAAAAGTGATGAAATTACGCGTCTTATTACACGGCGTGTAATTTAAAACAATGGCCGCGACGCCACACCAAAGTACTGCGTCACAACTATCAAAAGTGTTTAAGTTTAATTACGATAAAATTATATTATTTTCACGATAAAGAACACGAAGTTAATTAACTAGATGAGTTACTTTAATATCAGAATGGATGTATTACTATGTAATTGTTCACAATGAAAAACACAGAATAATGAAATTAAGTGTTAGCGAGGCTAGCGGGTATATTGTGTCGGTCACAGGTCCCAAACACAACTGAACTTAGCACATGGCGTCTCGCGCCTCGTGCCGGCCGGGCTTCTTCCCGCTAGCTCATGGTGCGCAGGTGCAGCAGCCATTACAAAACGTGTTATTGGACATGTTCGTAGAGAACAGTCATAGAAACGACTCTTGTTGAGTCTCGAGTGTAGTTAAGATTTTAGTATAGTAATGAGAGTCAGCGTGACCAACTCTCTTTTGCCTTGGCGGCAAAACACACTCCCCCCGTTGCGAATGTGTAAGCAAGATGAGATAAGATGTAGTGTATAGTATAATACAATAGTTGTTACATAATGATAAGATTAGGCATTAATAGGTAATAGACATAATAGAGTGATGTTCCGTTTGAACAGTCCTCGTGATGTTCGGATAGATGCTAGTCGGGTAACTTCATCGTCTCCAGGGTGGATTTCGACCACCACGCCCAGTTCCCATCGCATACATGGTTGATTTTTGTCCATCAGCAATACAATCTGGTTAGGTTTGATTTCTCCTTGAGTAGAATGCCATTTTTGACGAATTTGAAGCTCGTGAAGGTATTCAAAATACCAGCGCTTTCAAAAGTCTTGTCTTGCCTTAGTGACGAATTGCCATACGCTTAGACGATTGTCTGCAACATTAGAAAAATCATATTCAGGCAGCATTGTGAGAGGACGCCCTATTAAAATATGAGCAGGTGTTAATGCGATAGGATCATTTGGATCGTTAGATAGCGTGCATAAAGGTCTAGAGTTAAGTATAGCTTCAATTTGTACAGTTAAGGAATTCAACTCTTCAAAAGTCAGAAGTTGATCCTTCACCACCCTCTTAAAATGATGTTTAAAAGACTTTACTGCCGCCTCCCAAATGCCCCCAAAATGCGGTGATAGTGGTGGATTGAATTTCCAAACAATTTTTTTTCTAACTGCATAATCATTGACTAAATTTTGATGAGATTTAGATGTAAAAAGTGCATAAGGTTCTTGTGATTGGTTATTAGCGCCTACAAAATTGGTACCTTTATCAGAATGAACATGAGACGGGACCCCCTGGTGACCAATAAACCGTCCGAAAACTCCCAGGAAGCCATCCGTAGTCAGGTCACTAGCAATCTCAAGATGGACCGCCTTAGTGGCCTTGCAAATAAAAGCGCACCCATAGACTTTAACCTTAGTTCGATTTCTAAATTTTCGTTCTTTTATGAACAAAGGTCCAAAATAGTCTACTCCCACGTGAGAAAACGCGGCTGATTCTGTAACTCTGGCACTAGGTAGGTCAGCCATCTTCCCTTGAAGTATCACAGTACGATGTCTAATGCATTCCACGCATCTTTTGACAACTCGCCTTATCTGACTTTTTCCATCCAGTAACCAGAATTTATGACGTAAGTTTGATAATGTTGCTTGGATACCAGAGTGGTATGCATTTTTATGTGTTTCTCTAATAATTAAGTCTGTAACATAGTGATGTGAAGGCAGTAAAATGGGATGTTTTGTAGAAAATGAAATAGGGGCGTGTTTTAAACGACTACCTACTCGTAACAAACCGTTTTGATCAATAAAAGGATTTAGACAACGTAATCTTAGATTTTTAGTGTCTCCAGTTTCTTTAAGTTGTTCTATTTCATAATGGAATTGTTCTTGTTGAATTAATGTAAGTATTCGAATTTCTGTTTTTGATTTTTCTTCAACACTCAGCGGTTTATGTTTAAACGGACTTGATTTGAGCATACGTAAAATGAATGAAAAAGAATTTATGAGTGTTGCATACGATGAAAAGCGTTGGAAGAGGTCACTGGTAGATGCTAGTAGACAGGTGTTTTTTCGTAAACCTGGTAGTTCTGAAGGAACAGACTGAATAGAAATAGGCCAGGTATTAGGATCTTGTGTAAGCCACGTAGGACCCTCAAACCACGTTTTGTTTTTAAGAAAATCGGACGGTAATTGACCTCGAGATAAAGAGTCAGCAGGATTATCATTAGTTCTAATATGTCGCCATTCTACATCATTCCCAAGAGATTGTGTTACAGAAACTCGATTTGATTCAAAGACTTTGAGAGTGTGGGGCGAGCGTTTGAGCCATTGTAAGACAATAGTTGAATCTGACCAAAAGACTATTTTATTACAAGTAAAATTAAGCGCAGGAAGTGCTTCTTTGTATAATCTAGAAAGTAGTTGTGCTCCACACCGTTCTAATTTAGGTATGGTTACCTCTTTAATTGGCGCGACTCTAGATTTTGAACAAGCTAATCTGACAATTACTTGACCTTGTTGGTTCATTGAACGTACATATAAGCAGGCTCCGTAGCCTATTTTACTAGCATCACAAAACCCGTGTATCTCGATATTAATAGCATTAGGAATAACAATGTTACGT
>NW_025401649.1:0-3314 GCF_020080835.1 Cotesia glomerata
ATATATTACACATACAAATATAATTTAATAAATAAATAAAAAAAATAATAATATGAATGTTTTGCTGTAAATAAAGTTTTAGGAGCATAAAACAATTAAAAAAAGAAAAAAAAACATACATATGTAAGTAAAAAAAAAAAATTTATTATTTATAAAAAATTTTTTACTACCCAATTTTTCAATTGTAAAAAAAAATTTCATTTATTCAATGATGAATAAATAAAAAAAAATAAACTCTGCGATGGAGATTCTAACCCGAGTTGCGAAATCCAAAGACTCGCACTCTACCCTAACAGCTACGAAGCTCATGGGCGTGAATATCGTGATTGTATATATAAACTGCATTTGGGGAGTTTAATTAATAACTATCCATAATATTATTTGGCGTAAAAACTTTAATTATTTCTATAATTATTTCTATATTCCAAATTATTTCTATAAATTATTACTAATTATTAATTAAAAATCAACTGCATTGATGTATAGAAAACAATAGGGAAAAAAAACATAAATCAGCGAAAGAGTAATTTGAACGCAAAAATTTTCCCGGCAAGGAACTTTTTATAATGTAGTGTATATAATCTATAATATGATGAGCCTGTATTATACATATTTTCTCGCGCACATGCTATGCCATCTCTGCTAACATCCCTCGGTGTGGAACTATTTCGTTTCATTTCTTAACACAGCAGTGCGGACCCCCTGTTCACACCATGCGGGCTACCGCATGTCTCCCGCGTGTCTGATCACGAGGGCCTCTCAAGTCATTTACCAAAATTACTAGTCCCTATGCTCGCAATCGATACTTTAGGGAATTATCCGTGCGAGCAAGGGCTATGACATATTACCAATGATCAATAATAACAATAAAACAATAAAATTATAAATAGTCCAATAAAATTTTCTGAAATAAATGTCAAATTAATACTTAAGAACTAAAAATAATATATAAATTATCAAATGTAAAAAATAATAAATGACATAAAGTAAATAATTAATAAAATTAATACAAAAATAGTAAAATAATGAGACATACCGAGTGTGGATATGTTGCCAACACTAGGCGCAGGGAGGAACGCACACAGGAATAAAATTCGTGGGACATATTTAACAGTATTCTTAACAAAATTCATCAAATAATCTTCTTAACAAAATTCATCAAATAAATTCATTTACTAAATTAATTAAATAAATTCATCTACTGCAAGCTTAACAAGTCTCCAACAACAGAAATTTCCAGAAAGAACTTCACTATAGAAATTGTACAATTATTTTTTATTATTCAATTTTGTCGTTAATATTTATTGAAAATTTTTAACTTAATTAATTTATTGTAGCCAAAAGGCCTATAATGAATTACTTATAAATTTACTACACAGTATAGTAATAATAAATTAACTAAAATAATTGCCATAGATATATTACAAGTAACGAACTAACTAAATGACGTTAACGAATTATTTACGCATATAAGAATCAACTAATATAAAATAGCTACTAGAGATGGTAAAGATTAATAATTCGCAAAACTTATTTCAATTATTTCAGCGTCTTAACTAATTAATTAATTAAAGTTGACCTAAAATAATTGAAAAATGCCTAAAGCTCAAATTCTACTGATCCCAACGGTGTTGGTTGCTGGTTCGATCAGTTTCCAGGTCTCCAATGATAATTTTCTCAGATCTGGATTTCCCCGATGACTTTTTGATACTCAATCTGTAAATTCAACTTGAATAAATATTGCGAATAAACAAAGTCACCAGCCTAACGGCATAACGACGGAATTTATTATATAAAATTTCAAGACAAATAAATTAATCGCTCCGTTCCTCTTACGTGAAACCTCGTGAAAAATTTATACTTACTTTATTGAAAATTTCGACGTTCTTTTGAGATCCACAAAGGTCACGAACAAGACAGAAAAACGACAAAGGTCCTCAATCCACAGCAACCGGCGCTTTTATAACCTCGACTCCAGGCTCTCGAACTTTCCTCATTGTTTCTCCTGCGCTTCATTTTTCGGGGACAGCGGTGGGGACTCTTGAGATTTATGCGAGCTGGTGACGAGTCGCAAAACTACTCAGCAAAAATCAGAAGGTAAGGGAAGGCCCTTACCCAACGCGACACTAACATAATATCAACCGAGATCCTGCGGGAAAAATCGAATTCCCTGTCACAAGCTCACATAATTATTCCGAAATAAGTTGAAACGGACGTACAGATTTGTATTTTAGTTTGTATGTACAAAGTCTGCGGGTTTAATCCCGCGATGGGTTTTAATCCCACAAAAAACAGTTTTACTGTAAACTGTCGTGCCAAGTACACGTTCAACTATTGTTACAAACCTTAATAATTCAATTTTTACAAAAAACTAATAAATCAAAAAAAACCAAGTACAAGAAATTTTGTAGATTAAAAAAATGCTTAAGACAGTAAATGTAAAGGAAAAAATTAGGAAAACGGTTGACCCTAACGGCCATCCCTGCAATTTCCCGCTAACTCCATACCTAAACGCTCGAAAGTACAATTTCTGTGTTATTTTGAGTTCTCTGAGCTCAAAGAGATAGCTTCTTTATGCTTTTGAGCTCTTCGAGTTCAAAAGTCTGACAGGAGTTTGATAAAACACTATGTTTTAAATTTTCAAAACGGTTTTTACGAAAACGGTTGACCCTGAAGGCCATCCCTGCAATTTCCCGCTAATTCCATACCCGGACGCTTAAAATTGCACTTAGGCCGTTTTTGAGCTCTTCGAGCTCAAAAATACAATTTATGTGTTGTTTTGAGCTCTCCGAGCTCAAAGAGGTAACGTTTCTATGCTTTTGAGCTCTTCGAGCTCAAACGTCTGATGTGAGTTTGATAAAACACTATTTTTTGAATTTTCAAACCGCAATAACTTTTGAATGAATCGATTAATTTTTACGCGGTTGGTGGCATTCGACGCAATTTTTGAAACCTCATAACGAATTTATAAGTTTAAATCAATCGAATAAAGAATTTCGAAATAATTCCGAAAAAACACTTTTTTTGAAATTTCTCGTTTTCGATAACTCTCAAACGAATCAACCGATTTTGACTGGACTGGTAGCAATCGACGTAGTTTTTCAAACTTAAGAGCAGAACAGTTTTTGAAATTGATTGGTGCAACCGTTTAGAAGTTATTCCACAAAACGATTTTTAAAAAAATTTATTTTTAAGATTTCTCAAAATCTAGCGAACCGAATTAATTCAAATTCTCACGAAATTTAATGGCAATTGTCCTCTTTGGATCGCCGGCTATTTTGATCCGATCGGTCAAGCCGTTCAAAAGTTATAAG
>NW_025401650.1:0-3314 GCF_020080835.1 Cotesia glomerata
ATTAATACGTTACAGCAACAAATTCTGGAAAAATAATCACAATAATAGGATTTATTGCCCTCATTGCTGGATTATATTATCGTCAAATAATACAAGAATTTTTAAAGAAAACCAACCCAGGGTACTGTTGTAACAAAAGTCGTAAAAACCCAAGAAACGGTATGGACAACATCACCTTCAATCCGGCGGAAGATACCGTGACGACTTATTGGACTAACCCAGAAAACAAGAACTTGAACCCAAGTCCAGCGCCCCGCAAGGAAAATAAGATTATTCTACAAAGCTCTGAGCAAGGCCTCGTGACGTTGTCAAAATAATTTGGCAACGCAGGTAAGCTCAAAGATTCGGGGACTAGACTAGATAGAAGAACGAACGAGACTCTTGTAAGGGGGGATAAGTGTTATGGCTCAAACAGGTCTTACGGCTGCACCTCCCCGCATGGGCCCCGCTGGTAACTGGTCGGGTTGTCATTATATTTCCGATCAGGCTAACGCAGTCGTTGAATGGGTTGATACAGTTAACTAAGTACGAGGACAGATTGACATTAAATTCAACTCAATTCACATCTGTCCTATGATAGCGTAAATGCTTGAGGACAGGGTTTTTCCTTGCCGGCAAACTTGGCTGTGTATTTCCTATGTGAGGGTAGGATAGATATACGTGCGTGTATAGCTCTTTTGAGCCCAGGAAACGGGCTCTTCGGAGGTAGGCGAAAGCCTCGCCATATATTCTTCTATTCTACAAAGCAGAAGCGAAACAACACCAAATTCAACATCGACATCCACGTCATCTTAACATCCACCAAGCACTCCTAGGAAAACAGATTCAGCCAAGAGCACCAAATCAAAAGGAGTTCGCCTGGCAAATTACGAAGGAGCGTAAAAATACATACACATATATTTTATTTATATGTTTTATTCCTTTTAATTAATATATCTTTATAGTTTTATTAAGTCTTATAAGTATCCCAAACATATTAAAATTAGTTCGGAGAAGAGGAAAGGGGATATCAAAATCCACTATTGAAAACAAAAAAAAATTTTTTTTCAATTTTTATATTTCAAATTTTCAACAATTACTAAAGCGAAAATTTTCAATTTTTATATTTCAAATTTTCAACACTACTAAAGCAAAAATTTTCAATTTTTATATTCCAAATTCCAAGATCAAAAATTTCGATTTTAACCCTCAAACTTTTCATAATCCCTGCTTTTCTCTCTCCAATAATAAATTTTCTTTTAAAGAAACAAATAACTACTTATACATATTCTAATAATTTATGATCGTATGTTTAAGAATAAACACAAAGATAGTCATCTGGCGGCTATTAAATCATGACAAAGATTTAACATAATCCATCAATAAGAGTACTGTTTTAACAACAACAGACTCATTACCATAATTAACTAGTCAGTATTAAGCAACAGCAGACAAACTAGTGAGCCTCATTACTGCTCACTGCATAAAACAAAACCACATCCTATCCCAACAACGCCTACTCAGCTAAGCAACTAATTTAAGCCTCTTTCATTAATAATTTTTATTCAATAACTCTTAAAAAAAAAAAAAAAAAAAAAAAATTATTCTTCAAATAAAATAGAACTAACATATTAATAATAGTAATTAATAATCTAAAATCAACTAATCTAAATTACTGCCAATTCTATTTCTAACTCTACACTACGAAAAATTATAAGAATAAATAACAAGAACACCTTTTTTATTATTTTACAATATTTTGTTCAAGTTTACAAAATATTTAAACACTACTTTAATTCAGAGAATTATATTTTACTACAATATTTCAATGATGACTAACCTTATTTACCATGTGATCATAAAACTTTTATAACTATTATCATAAGTACTATTTAGCTGCGGATAAAGCAGCAAACCTTACAATAAGCAGTACAAACGATTAACTGCGATGATAAATAATATAAAAATAATTGAATTTAAATAGTATAATCATGTATCCCATACCTTAAGCATTATATTGTAAAACCAGGGCAATTTATACTCTTATAAATGAATTTTAACACATGTAACGGGCAAACACGTACTTAATATTTCAGTAACAAAATTTATGTAATCTCAAAATTATTTGAACAAAATTGTAAAGCGTAAGCATGAATCATTTCGTCAAAATGAGACGCCTCGAGTTTGCGAAAGAAAAATGCTGTTAGCACCCTTCCTTTCGGGAGGGATGCTGTTATATTCCTCGACGTGCCGTCTATAATACAGGGCCTCCCATTCCAGCCAAAAAGTACAGCGCTTGCATATTTAGGGGAACAACAAACTGGACTGCGCGACAAACTTACTCGTGGCCGAAGAATACATATTACCGCGCATTGTCACTTTATCAAAGGAACTGATTGTTTAATTAGTAGCCCCACTTAATGAATCGCAACCGAGGTGATAAAAGACGCGAGCATCATAATTCGACAGCTTATTTACAAGGTAACAGTTCTGCCTTTTAAAGCCCTGGTGAGTCCTATACCCCGACACGTATAGGCAGGATTTCAATTATTAAATTAATTAGTCATCTTCTCCCCAATTATTCATTTCGATTTCCTTAACGGTATTTCTGAGTTCTGTGATAGCGATTCTTCTGAGCTGATTCGTTTGGACTATAATCGAGATTCCCAGCCAGTTCCAGTGACCTGGTCCCACTCTCAAATTATTTTCTTTCTTCTGTGAATTTATAATCGGCGAACTTTTTGTTTGCCGGAGTCGTTACCCGGTTACGAACTCATATAAACTTTCAACCTTTGTTTTATGTTGTTATTAGTTAATAAGTGAATAGTGTGGTTAAGAACGTGTTTGCCCATAGGGCCATTGAATTGAATATGTCCTAAAAACCTGAATCGAAGTGTTTCGTCATTCATAAGTTAAGAAATTATTCAACTTTCCAATCTCCAGTCAGCAGGAGGGAAGTGAGAAGCCAAGCAGCGGAAGTCAAAGGTACAAGTCCAATTAAAGCCGAATCATCATTGGAATTAGGATTCGCAAAAGTAAGTGGAGGATATTTTATTGTTTCCGAAGTCGATTGTCTTATTCAAGGGGCCCTCTCCGGGGTTTTCATCTTCGCGAACCCATAAAATATAAACTTAACGATTCTTTCGTTAGGGAAATTCATCTGTTATCCGAACCTCCGTTAATCCAGCTACCGCATTTTAAGATCCTATTTATTGGACATAACAGCATGAACGTTAACATTGCAAGTGCGATAATTGTTAAACTATTAATCTAAGAATTTTTAACGTATTTTAAAGTATTTTGTAATTGAAAAATTACATTAGATTTCTCAAACG
>NW_025401651.1:0-3314 GCF_020080835.1 Cotesia glomerata
ATTTCGGGTGAGGCCGAATGGCATTTTTTTATACTTTTAATAATTCACCTGCCTAATGAAATGATTATTTATTTAAGTAGCGCCTATTTTTGATATAAATAATTTTGATGAGAGAAATTCCTCGAGTTTTGTTTATTTTTGGGTCAGTGAATTTCCGGTGATATTAAATTTTAAATGCTCGGTAAATTTCTGGCCCATAAAGAGTAAAAGAGCGAGCGAATAAATAAATATTAATAGAAATAGTGAAACATATAAAATACGAAAAAATAAAAATATATAACGAGCAGTTACTTTTTATTCCGAGCATCTACATGTCAATCCTCCCTGGCGTATTTCTCCGTGAAAGGGCAGTCAATCAGCGGGGAACTTTTTGAGGCGACTATTAAATGAAATCTCTATCGTGTTCTGCCAAAAAAGAAAATGTCGAACGAAATGAAATGAAATAAAAGTGAAAACGATTTTTTGAGATTGAAAAATTCCTCGCTTTTTTATTCTCTTTTTACGGCGTTCGCCAAAATGGTCAGTTAGTTTGGAATATAGAATATTTATCTACGGGATGATGTGAGGGGAGAATCGGCTCGGCTCTGAGCTTCTAGAGTTTTATCCTTAATACATATAAATGAACATATACTATATGTGTACACGTAGAATATGTACTTGATAATGTATACATGAAGCATGATGCATTATGACTAGCAAAACATCAAAAGCGTGTTTACAACTTTTAGTTTTTAGTTATAGTTATGATTGAGGAGAAAGAGCAAATAGACTTGTTTATGCTTGTGTTTCATAATTCTAAATTTTGTATTTAATTTATGTGGATTTTTGGGTTTACTGGATGAATAAATTTATTTTTTACTCAGTTTATTCCACGCTTTTGGATATTTTTATGTTCTTGTCTGTTAATTATGCATTAAATTACTGGTCCGGATTTACCCATCTGTTTTTGATGCTGCTCGGTGGAAAATAATATGTCAAAATCATTCCTCACCTCACGATGGAGAGTGTTTTAATGAGTGCAAAACAAGAGAACTTTTTTTTATTTTTTACGAGAACAAAAATTTAAAAGCTTGAACACTTTTGTAAGTGGAAAGTTATTTTTACATAAAAAAATTTGACATAAATTAACTATTTTTTTTAATAACTCTACTTTTTGCTGAGCTTGTAAAAAAAATTATAATTATTGGAAAAAATTTTGAATGGAATTTGTCCAGGGCTAGTAAAAATTCTAGTGTAAATACAAAATTTATTACTTTATTTTTTATTTTAATGTTGGCAACACTGAAATGATGCACATAGATGGAGCGTCAATAAGTGTGCACTGATAGAAGAATTTAATACGGAGTACTAAACTGATTTTAGTAACATAATTTTTATTCATTTATTTGGGAGAAACAAATATTTTGTACCCATCAATATTATTTTGTAACAGTTTAAAAAAAATGATTTCGTTATATGAACAAAGCCTTATTACATGAAAATAGGCGGTTAGTTCCACTCAGTCAATATTTAGTAACAAGTACTAAATATTTATTTGGCAAGTATTGTCGGTAGATGGCTATGCTTTTAATTGGTAATGTGATGTATAACCTATTCAATTGGGTTCAGATTATTTTATTCAGCTCGATTTTCGGAGATTTATTAAACCTTTAAAAACACACATACTCCCAATAAATGTCTTCTATTTATGTCTTTTCTCAGTGGAGTTTAGTTTACATTTTTTAATTTGTCTATTATTGATATGTTAAAAACTTGTTTAATTTTAAATTATATAAATGTCTCAAACAAAAAAATCTAATTTAATGAGATTCTTTTCTTTATAATACCTCATATTTTTGCTTTAAATTATTTATTTTAATTATTTGTATTATTTTAAATTAAAAAGTTAGGTTACACGCTGAAATTAGTTAAAAAATTAATTTCTTTGATACCAATAAACGATTTATTGAGTAGCAATAAATAATTTGTTAAATACTACTAAATATTTATTTGAATTTGAGACTAAATGGACTTTAATTAATGATTTAGTGCTTACGCCCTCTGTATTGGACCTCTCTGTATTTGTGACCGCTCTCTGTATTTGACCACATTCTTCCTCTGTATTTGACGATTTTACACAGCTCTTTATGGACAAAGGGCGAGTCAAATACAGAGAATGGTCCT
The DNA here is from genome assembly GCF_020080835.1 of Cotesia glomerata. Lineage (NCBI taxonomy): Eukaryota > Metazoa > Arthropoda > Insecta > Hymenoptera > Braconidae > Cotesia > Cotesia glomerata. The sequence goes on from NW_025401651.1 coordinate 2,164, forward strand.
GTACGGGTGAATCAAATACAGAGAACGTTGACTTTATTACTAAATATTTGTGGTAATGAAAGGTTTGTTACTAAATCATTTAGTATCTGTTATTAAATCTTATTAAATAGAACTGAATCCTTCTATCTGTGTGTAATTTAAAAGATAGTTTTAATCATTTGCACTTTGATTTAAATTTAATAATTTGCAAAAATTTATTGAAATAAAAACTTTTTAATATTGATGAAAAATTTGTGAAAATTTCCATAAATATTGAATATTTATGATTCGATGCTTTTGTATATTTCGAGTAAAATGCACTTAAGTAAGTTCATAAAATATGATTTTTGAAGCGAATGGATTTCCCTCGGGTAATAGAACACGGGAGTCGATATTTATATTTTCTCGTTTAGTTCCTGTTCATTGGATTTTTTTTTGTAAACCAATAAGTTTTCTAGAATTCGATCCGATGAATGATTCGTGTGTCAAATTTCAGTACTGTAACGGTAATAAAATAGTTTACAACTGTGGAAAGTCGTGAACGAAGCCAGTTGTTCCGGCACTTTGTTCTCGAAAGAAGTGATGAAGACGGACTGACTCAATTGTTTTCCAGCAAACACTGTAATAGTTGATAGAACTGCGACAGCAGATTAAATTTTCGCCCTATCCATTCTACTTTCTCTGCTGTTGAAGGGGTGGAAAAAAACACAACATCCACTGATTTAATTAGTTCCATCCAGATCGATATAATACCCGAAATTTATTATTCACAGAAGAATGGAAATGACGAACAGACTTGTTGTGCTCGATTCAGTTTTATATTCATTATTTTCAAACTGTTTTATGCAGAAGTTGAGTAGAGGAAGTTTATTTGTAAATTCAAGTCATGAATTGGAAATGAAAGAATACTTTTCAATCGAAAATAATAATAACAAATTTTTTTTTATTATATTTTTCTAATAGAGGATGGTGATTTTTCTTTAAAATAACTACCCATAGGAGGTCTATATTAAAAAATTACTAAACATGTATCATCATATGTGAGGTAAGTATACAGATGTTACATATGTGATATGTGACCCAAACTCCACATATGCTTAAGGGAGGGGTTAAAAATTTTGTGGGTACTCATTTTTAGGAAATTTGCTGTCGAATTAGAAAAATATATCATA
>NW_025401652.1:0-3311 GCF_020080835.1 Cotesia glomerata
CAAATGTTACTGAGATGAGTTTTATGAACGTGGACTTGGCGCAATTTTTTACAGTGAAACTGTTTTTGTTTGGATACATATATACACTAAACGTACACTCACTTTTTTTTTGTTCTCCTCTCCCTCTCCCCCTCTCTACGTTTAAACTAAATAATTAAACTTTAGCCTACCTCCTTTCCGTTCCTTATAAAATTTCTCTTTGTCTATTCCAAAAAAAAAAAAAAAAAAAAAAAAAAAAATTTTCTTGTGAAAAGGAAACAAAAGAAAAGATAATTTTTACTTCCTTTTTTTCAAACTTCTTTATTTAATAAATTTTTTTTTTCAAAAAAAAAAAATTTTATAGAAATATCCAACCTAAGTCGAGTCAGCATCTAATCGGAGCCAACCGATGTCATACTATACACCGTCAGAAAAAAAAAAAAAAAAAAAAAAATTTATTTATTATATTATTCGGCAAATGTTTCCCTTTATATCTAAAATTTTCGATAACTCATCACGATAACTCACCTTACGCGGCAGTGACCAAACCGTTGAAGATCGCCTCCATGAGGGCGATCCCCAAATGCTCTAACTGCTCGTCAAAAGGAGCACACACGAACTCCTCCGAGCTATTTGGGTGCTGGACGTCCTGACAAACAAAAAACATCAACGCTCCAACGACCTCAGGAGCCAATATCCCGCTGAATAGATCACGTACCCGAAACAAAAGTTGAAAGGCCTTCTCAATCGTTATAGGGCGCGCTAAACGCCTCACTATACGTATGCCTTCTCTCAAATCCTGAAATAATTACAAAAAAAAAACATTTAAAATTATATACACGTGAAACTATAATTTCTTTCGAATATAATTAGCTAAGAATATTTACTTACCCTCTGTCCATAAAGAGCTATTGCCATTTGGTACCAAGTACTGTAGCCCTCATAATTTAAGGAAGTGATGAAATATCCTCGATAATACTTCCTTATCACGTACATTTTACAAAAAATTTTTTTTTCTCCTAACACAAAACCTTAAATAACAAGCACAACTCAAACAACACTGACACCCAACACGGCTTCGCGAACTCGAGAAGCGAAGAAGACAATTAACCATCCGTCAGCATATAATACAATGCAAATTAAAAATATAAATTTAAATTTAAATACTCGCGCCAGATGACTTTCCTCATTAACTTTTATTATGTTAAGAAAATTTTAACCCAAAGATTGTAAGTGGCTCTCGCTTATGGGGAAGGTGGCCATAGGAAAACCGAAAGACTATACTAGCCTCTCGCTTTTCCGGGGGAGTGTTATGTCCACCTCAACTTTTTTCTTAATTTAAATCACCCGCGCAGATGGAAGACTTCTCCATGCGCGAAAGCCACAATAAAATGTAAGCTACGTGACTGCTGGTTGACTAGCGGGGACTTCTGCAATCTCAGCACCGCGAGCTTTTAAAAAGGCGATCAACAGCCAAATCCACGTCTTTGTTAGTTAATTCGATTTCCGCGTTTAACTTGACAGGCCCGTGCCTTGTAAAGTCCCTTATCTTAATTTGCGCTGCACTTAAGACGAGTTCAGACACGTTTCAACCGGCAGGCCACCTATTAGTTAATAATATCTACGAGTCGGGATTCTCAAAGTTCTAATTTGCCCTGCACTGAGGCGAGAGCTCGGTCAGTAGATAAAACTTAGAGAGTCAAAATCTCAAAGTCTTAATTTGCCCTGCACTTAGGCGAGATTTTGATCAATAAGAAAATCTAGAGAACCGGATTCTCAAAGTTCTAATTTGCCCTGCACTTAGGCAAGAGTTTGGTCAATACGTAACTTAAGATCTTTTAAAGCTAAATTTGCGCACTTTACCCTACGGGGGACTGGAGGACGTTAGCTCAAAATAAATAAAATTCATTATTAAATAATTTCGATCTAATAAAAATTGTGAAAGTGTAAAGGTTTTGGTGTTTGTTAAATAAATCTTGAAAAGTGAAATCTGTTTCGAATAAGTTCATTTCGTAAAATAAGGACCCCATAGAATAAGCAGCCCGAATCCATCCACATCCATTCGCTGCAAATACCAACAGAGGGTCCAATCAAAGAAAATGCACTACGATCAGCCCCGGAATCACGGATCCGATCCTAAGAAATAATCCAGCAAGTAGTAAGTACATCTACTCCTAATTAAAATCCGTGTACAGTCTCAAACGAAGGCGTGGTAAATTTGTACTTCGAAAAACGTCCAACAAAAATAATTAAAACAACGGAATTAAAACCTCCGTTGCGTATTCTTTAAACTGTTAGTCCAAACCTCCACCGTTTACGCTACCGCTCTAAAAACGCCCTTGGACATAACAGAAAGCACAATTTTTTTTTTATATTATCATCTCTTGATCTTTGTTCCAATAGCAAGTGGCCGGGAGACGTTGTGATACGGGCCCAGTCAGCAAAAACCTGACACCCTGCAAAAAAAATTCTTTTTATTTTAACAAAATTTTTTTTTCTCTCTTCTTTCTTTCTTTCAAAAAAAAAAAAAAAATAAAAAAAAGGCGATAAAGAAATACCAAAACTTACTTTACAAGGCAAGACCTTGATAAACAAATTCGGTTATCGCAATCCGCAATGTTGCGATCTCCAAAAAATTGGGATCGACCAACTCTTCATAAGTGCCTGGATCCTTCAACTCAAACAAAAAATGGAAGGCGGCGGCCTTTTTTACTTCTGGAGCCACAGGCCCGAAAAGATCGCAAAGGTGCCTAACAACCCCGATAGCCTCTCTCGGAGTAATTGGTCCCTGCAAAGCACGTAACAGTTCCACTCCGTACCGCAAATCCTATAAAAATTCATTATTTAACTTCTTCATTTTCTTTGTATTATTACTAATAATTTTAGAAACTCACCCGCTCCCGGAAAACAGCAGTCACATATTGGAACCAAGTTCCATATCCTTCATAGTTCCTCTTACTAGTATACATCACCAAAATCTTCTTTTCTTTCATTCACTACGCAACACAAACACCTTACAGTACTATTTTATTAAGAGTAAACCTTCGCTATTTCTCCTTACGCCGACACTTAACACTTTGCCACGAGTTAAAACAATAAAACCCTTGCTCAGCAAAGATATAAAAGAGCGGGAATATAATAAGATTTAATGCGCCACAAAATGACTAACTTTAAATCGTCGCGCGCAAGACAAGAACCCCATCTGTATGCAATAATCACACAAAAACTAAAAGTGCCCCTACTACTGATAAAACAGTAACTCTGCCAACAAGACAACGCGGGGTAATTTAAATTAAATGTAACGGCTAAACAATATACTATTATAAAATAAC
>NW_025401653.1:0-23653 GCF_020080835.1 Cotesia glomerata
GTTCAACAGATGGATCTACTGTCATTGACTGTGTCGCGTTTGAAATTTCTTGTATGTCTTCTGTAGACATATTATTGTCATTATTATTATTAATAATAGCTTTAACTGTTATATGTTGCGGGTGATCGCCACCTGCGTCTGAGGACCACGGTATGGCGCCTCCCATATCTTCTACTTTACGTTTAACTAATTTATTCGGTGTTCTTTGAGAAATTGGAATTGTTTCTATAGGAGATTCTGAACTTATATCGTTTGAATTATTTGAATATATTTTAGATTCTACGATTTCTGATTCTTCAGTATTTGATTCGTCATCTGAAGTATCGATAATTCTAAACGTCGTTTTACTAATATTTTTATTAATTCTTTTACGCGTACGAAATATTGGAGACGGTGTAAAATCCGCGAACTTTTGTGTTCTCTTATATTGAAGAGGAATAAATCTATTTTTGAATTTATTATTTTTAATTTTTGTATTTACGTTTGAGTAAATTGTGTAGATGTCGTTGGTATATCTGTGTTTTCTGTAGGTGGTAATGTAGGTTCTGTGATTTTTGTGTTTTTGGATTTTGTGTTTGAGGATTTTTGGATAATGGATTCTGTTCTTGTGAATTATTTTTATTTGAAGATTTATTTGAATCTTTATTTATGTATGATAAGTCGAAGTCAGTCATGTCTGAATCTTCGTCTGATAATAAACTTCATTATTTCTAATGAGTTTCTTTCTTAACGTTAGTGCGTCAATTACATTACCCGATACTGATGATGATGATTCATCAGAATAGTCAGGTAAATTGCTTACATTACCTACCATGCTAAATTTATTTTCTGTATTTGATGATTTTGAATCATTATTTGATTTATCGTTTTGATTATTATTATTTGATGAATTTTTATTTTTGTCTGAATTCATTTTGTTATCCGTATATGCTAAATTTAATTTTGGATTTATGCGTCTGTTATTGATATTTGATTTATCGATAGGGTGTGAAATAAACCGTTTTTCGTTTTGGTCGGAGTTTTCACTAATCCTAACTTTATTTGATCCCTTTGAAAATGACCGTTGATTTATAGGGTAGCTACTCCTATTTTCATCGCGTATTTCTAAAGGTATTTCGACTGAGGCGCATGGCTCAACCGCCTGAATATCTGTTTCAGGTTTAGAATTTTTATTTGAATTTTTATGAACGAACGCATTAGCTATCTGAATCTTTTTGTCAGATTTTTGCCTTTCGACTGGGTCGTTTGATCTCGCCGCCTGAGTGCTTTCATCAGGTAAAATCGCGATTTTATTAGCCTCCTGGTTCTTTTTGCCAGTAAATGAGGTCCTTTCGACTGAGTCGCTTAACCCCGCCGCCTGAGTGCTTTCATCAGGTGAAATTTTTGAATTCGTATTGCTAATCCCGTCGACTGAATTAGTAACGATTTTTGAAAATTTATTTTTAGTGTTTGAATTTATTTTTGAATTTTTGTCCGAATTATTTGTTTCTGAGTGGATAGCCACTTTCGGTTTTTTTGTAATTTTGATCTCAGAACCTGATGTATCGGTTGTTCTGAGTCTCGCGATTCCCGGTTTGCCCGTGGGTCGCCATTTAAATTTTATTGGATAAACTTCGCGTTTTTCTGGTACCGGATTACGTGACAAGGCATCGGCATTTGTATTTTTCCTACCTGCTTTGTATAATACAGTATATTCGAATTCTTTAAGACGCTCTCGCCATCTCATTACACGAGATGTTGGGTCATTCATAGAGTTTACCCACACTAAAGGTCTGTGGTCAGTAACGAGAGTGAATTCTTTACCGTAAATATAAGGCCTAAAAGTTTTCATACCGAATAGAGCTGCAACCATCTCTTTTGTGTTGTAGAGTAATTTTTCTCGTGTTTATTTAGTACACGAGAGGCTGCTGCTACTATTTTATCTTCACCTATTTTACCCTGAGAGAGAATTGCACCAACTGCGTAGTTAGATGCATCGGTCGTTAAAATAAAAGGTTTTGAAAAATCTGGATATTGCAGTATTGGAGCTGTACACAGTTTATCGCGTAAAGTTTCGAAAACTTCCTGGTGTTCAGGAGTCCAGATAAATTTTGCGTTTTACTTGTAAGATCCGATAATGGCTTAGCTATTTTTGCAAAATCTTTTATGAAACGTCGATAATAACCAGCAAGTCCGAGAAATTCTCTTACTTGTGTGGTACTAATGGGTCTTTTGTATTCTTTAATTGCTCTAATTTTCTCGGGGTCAGGTTTGACACCGTCGGCAGAAATGAGATGACCTGAGTAAATGATTTATTTTCTTAGAAATTCGCATTTATCGGGTTGAAAACTTAAATTGGCTTTACGTAAACGTTCTGCTAATCTTTCGAATTTAGAAGTATGCTCTTCGAGAGAACGAGCATAAATGACTATGTCATCTAAATAAACAAATAAATCTACGCCTTGTAAACCGCGTAATACTAAATCCATTAATCTTTGAAATGTCGCAGGTGCATTTTAAGTCCAAATGGCATTCTGTTAAAGTGATAATGATCACGAGGAGTTGTAAATGCAGTTTTATGTTTATCTTTTTCATCTACTTTTATTTGGTAAAAACCTGATTTTAAGTCGAAAATTGAAAAATAAATTGCACCGCCTAATTGATCAAGTATATCATTAATTAGGGGTAATGGATACGCATCGCCAATAGTTTTCTCATTTAATTTACGATAGTCAATTACTAGTCTGTATTTTATTCTGCCTTGAGAATCTAATATCTCTGGTATGATAAATAAAGGTGAATTGTATGGAGAGGTAGATGGTTCGATAACATCCATTGACAGAAGTTCGGTAACTTGTCTTTCGATTTCCTCTCTATGTGAAGGAGGATGCCTATATTGTCTAGTATTTACCGGTATATCATCTTTAGTAGGTATGATATGTGAAGCTACTGATGTTGCTTGCAAATTTTCTCCCGGAATGCTAAAGAGGTCAGCATATTTTTCAACGAGTGAAATTATTTCTTTACGCTCTTCGTCATTCAAATGTTCTAAACGCAAGAGACTTAATACATTATCAACGCGATTTTCCCGGGCCCTGGTACTTTTATTAAGTGCTACCTTCTTCACTTGTTTCAAAAGGATACAAGGAGATTATTGGCACTTTTACTTTGACACTTTTACTAAGAGTATTTATTGCATACAAATGAGCTATACCATTACGATTACTAATTATTGCTTCTCCAGCAAAAATACCGTCACCTAAATCTATACGAGGCACGTATCCTTCACTAAGATTGTTATCTACTCGAACAAACATTGCTGTTTTAGTTCGAGGTTTTAAAACAAAATACTGTCCTTCTGTTAATGAGATTTCTAAATTATTTAATTTTGTGAAAGTTACTGTATTTTTGAACCAAATTGATTATGCCGCCTTGTTCGCGTAAAAATTCCATACCGAGTATATAAAGATATAAAATATATGAAAAATTATTGTGAGTACTCAAATAAAAGGATTTGATGAGTGTAACATCGGGATAAGCTTATATCTATAAAAATGTCAATAGTTCACAAAATACATGTTCATTTCTTAATTATGTTAAATTTCACTGTAGTTTTTTAACTATTGACATTTTTAAAAATATAAGCTCATCTTGCTGTTACACTCATCAAGAGCTTCCATTTGAGTACCCACATAACATTTTTTATATATTTTATATATATGGTATTTGTGAAATATATAAATATATAAAATATATGAAAAATGCATGTGGGTACTCAAATGAAAACTCTTGATGAGTATAAAACCAGAATGGGCTTATATTTGCGAAAATGTAAATAATTAATGAATGATAATGTATTTTGTTAACTAATGATATTTTTAACGATATAAGCTCATTCCGATCTTATACTCATCAAGACCTTTCATTTAAGTACCCACATGCATTTTTCATATATTTTATATATTTCATAAATATCATATATATAAGATATATAAAAAAATTCATCAATTTTTCGATTTTTTGTAGCAAAAAGTAGAGCGGACCCCACTTCTAAATAATTACCAACCAGTAGTATATTTAAAAAAAAATCTAGTAACATTTTTGGTGCCTAAAGATGTGCGCAGACGCAAACAGAGCCTTCGAGCACGGCGGCACAGTGTGGTCAGATATCAGAGCAAATGGTAATTTACCCGTGCGCATGAGCGAAAATGGGTAAAATGACCATTTTCCCGTGCCCGTGCCCGTGCACTGTGCCCTGTGCCTCGGGCGATTAGCCACTCTCATAATTAAAATATTTGGCTAGGTTCGATGCACGTGGATAATCTACGCTTCATCAGCTGAACAAATCTTCCAATATTATTTAATTTATTTCCATACCACTATTTGTTTCATAATTTACCACTATTCCAGCACTTCAACTTAATATAACACTGATTAGTTAATTTAATTATTTATCTTTAAAATTATTTTTTCAGCATGTTTACACTTGATCCGCCATTTTGAGCTTATATGCTTAGACTACTGGTTATGATCACGGCGGCGGTAGAATAGTTAGTTGGTGTGTTGAGCGCCAAGTGAATATGGAGGCGTGTTATTTAAAATTAATTATTTTAAGACAACTTCAACTTTAACTTTTTTTTTTTAAATATTTAAGCTATAATAATCAATATCATAAGAAATATTGAAATCGTATCAACATATACAAGCAAGTAATAGTTCTGAAGTTCTTCTTTACGAAAAAAACATTAAAATAGAAGTTGAAAAAAATTTTTACTTGCAAAAAATAAATTAAATTATTCCTATAAATTCGGAAAGTTATTTTCTTTTCAACAGTAAATTTTATTTTTATGATACCCCTGGCGGATCTGAAATACCGTAAAATTACGGTAGTGTACGGTAAAAATACGGTCGACATAACGTATGGCCACTATAGATTACAGCAGCATTTTACTCGCATAGTAGACATACGGTATTATAACCGTAAAACACCGTAACATACGGTGGAGAACGGTGAAAATACGGTACAATACGGTAAAATTACGGTAGTGTACGGTACAATTACGGTAGCATACAGTACCATTACGGTAGCGTACGGTGAAAATACGGTAGAAAACGATGAAACAGATCTCAGTTACGGTAGAATATTGTGGGAACGGTACGCTACCGTAGCAGATCCGAATTACCGTACTAGTACGACATGGTACGGTAACAAGATGTAAATCTACCATAGATTTTATTGTTATTCCACTATATAATTGTTCTGGTAAAATCACCGTCAGTTACGGTAAATAACGGTATAACGGTAAATTACGGTAATTTACCGTATCTATACGGTAGAGTACCGCATTTGTACGGCACACTTACCGTAAAATACGATAGCGTACCGCACTAATGTAAATCGACCGTACTACATCGTGTTTTATATTAATTTTCAGCGTAACTTACTGTAATTTTACGATACTTTACCGCACCCTACCGTATTATGGATTCGTCAAAGTAATACTACAATTATACCATATTTTTACACAGTGAACTACAGTTATTATATATCTATAATTGTTGACGGTCTTTTACAATACCATACGATATTACTATAGTTAATCACGTTGAACAATCGCGGTATATTATATCGGGTCCACCAAGGGCATGTAACCACATCCTTTATACTTTACCGTGATTTATGGTAACTTTACGGTATTGTATCGTACCATTAGCATGTATCTGTTGTAATTTGAATCCTCTAACCTGTCTATTAAAACATGTCAAAACGAAAATCGATTTTAATGAATTATGCTTTGGAAAATCTGAATTGAAGTATTAATTTTATTACAAAAAAATTCTATAAAGTAACGATATTTTGAGTTTTACTTACAGATGTTTTTTTATCATGTTTTATTTTAAATATGTTTTATTTTAAATACATATTTTATTTTAAATATCAATGTTTTAATTTTAAAAAAATAAACTCGTTTAAATTTAATCGAACAACAATAATAGTCACAGTAATATTTTAAATATAAGTGTTATCGAATATAATTATTTTTTAACTGAAAAAGAATTATTTTCATCGCTTTTCTTTTCTAAAAGATTTAATTTTTTGTAGAATTCTTCCTGCTCTTTTTTTAATTTAATTTCTCTTTCTTTTAATTCTTCAGACAGCTTAAGCAATTCTTCCTTTTTTTTTAAGATTTCGCTATCCACAGATTCGGTAGAATCTGGCGCCAAGTTCCGTTCAAACGGAGCGCCAGACTACCGACTGTGTTTACTGTAAGCAGAACGGTATTTCGGGGTTTGAATATTTTATTTAATTCTACGTTACTTATTTTTCCTAAATTGTATATTATAACAGTAATACATGCTTTATTTTACTATTATTAATTAATTATATCCACTTATAACAATTAAAATACTTGAAATTATTAAATTTTATCAGCACAAACTATAGCTCGCTCACGAATTTAGATCCTGACTTTTTTTCGATGGGAAATATCAGCGCCACAGACTAGATAAAATAAAAATGTGTAGTAATCCTTCCTAAAGACACGCAACCATAGTAAAAAAAAGTGATTCATAGCTTGCATCTATGGCCGCCAGGGTGCACTGGAATTATTTCTACATAAACTGTAGCTTCAACGAGATAGCTCATTAAAGTTAGCACCCAAGAGTTTTTTTTTTTATTTTTGAACTTTTTTTTCGTCGTTAGTTCGTCGTTTGTTCTTTATTCTTTACCATCAACATTTGTTAGTTCTCCATTTATTTATTTTAAAAAAAATTTATTGATAATGTACCTTCAAGTTAGCCCCCCTATCGCATTTTTTAATATTTTGGTAGCAATACTGGTCATTAAACCTCTGTTTTTGATTGTTCATGTATATAAAACATTTGTTCCTACTTTACATTGTTTATTTGTTGTTTAATTAACATTTTTAATTAGCTAAATATTTGTATTCTAAATATTCGCACTGCGCATGCGTCAACTATACGTTTAGACTTTTAGCGTGGTCTTTTGAAAATTATAGTGACAAGCACATTTCATATGTAAAAAATTTAAAAATTTACAAGTGTAATTTTTTAGAAATTACTTTTTAATTAATTTAAATATTAAAAAAAAAACTGTTAGACGTCAACCAATATCAATATAATTAAGTAAATAAATAAATAACTAATAAATATCCATTTCATTTTAAATTTCTTAAAAAATATAGAAATAATTTTTAATCAATGCATGTATATTTTTTTTTTAATACTCATCAATTCTATTTCTATGAACAATACGAACTATTACGAATTATTAAAATAAAAAAGAAATAACAAATAACAAAAAATTTTAATACTTTATTAAAATGAAACTTATTATAAAATTATTAAAAACTACACGTTGCCTTTTTGTCCTGTGACCTCTATATTTAAAATGACAAGAATAATACACCCACTCTGATTACTGTGCTTGTCACTATAATTTTCAAAAGACTACGCTAAAAGTCTAAACGTAAAGTTGACGCATGCGCAGTGCAAATATTTAGAATACAAATATTCAGCTAATTAAAAATTTTAATTAAACAACAAATAAACAATGTGAAGTAGGAACAAATATTTTATATACATGAACAATCAAAAACAAAGGTTTAATGACCCGTATTGCTATCAAAATATTAAAAAATGCGATAGGCGGGCTAACTTAAGGGTACATTATTAATAAATTGTTTTAAAAGAAATAAATGGAGAACTAACAAATGTTGATAGTGAACAATAAAGAACAAACGACGAACTAACGATGTGATAAAAAAAAAAAGTTGAAAAATTGAAAAAAACACTCTGGGGTGCTAACTTTACCGAGTTTATAATATGCCAGTGTTAGATGATAGTATGATGTCTCTAGACGCATTTAACAGGTGGCACTATCTGTCAGCGAAGCGTTAATATAAATTACTAGTATACGTTGCGCGCGCAAGCTCGGGTGTGAATGTTGGTATAGGGATTGAGAAAGAACTGTTGAGGCAGCACTACTGCTGAAAGTAGAGCGCCCTGGTGTTATAAATGTAAAGCATAGTGAAGTAAACAGCGTAATAAATAGTATTAAGGTAAAAGTCCCAATAGATGATCACGTACCAGTATATGATCACTCCATGTATTTGTATATCTATATTCACAAATATAGGTATACAAATACATGGAGTGATCATATACTGGTACATGATCATATATTGGGGCTTTTACCTTAGTTGAAATTAGTAATAAAAAAAAAAATTGAATTCGGGTTTTGCCCGTCAAAAATACCCAAATTAGGGGTGAAAATGACACAAAAGGAAAAAAATTATTCAAGTCAGGACTCTTTTCGAATATTGTATAAACAGAAGATTTAAATAAACATTCAACGATAACCTGTTCAGTGGTCGCTCAAACCAAAGTTTCCGATATTACATGAAAATTAAGTTAGAAGACATTTAAAAATTTTTAGAATTTTTTTCTTACTAAAAAAATGATTCAAAAAGAATAAAAAAAAATTTTTACTTGTGAGAAACTTTAAAAACTGTTAGTCCAATTTTCAAAAAAGATGTTTTTGTTCTAATTTAATGATTAAAAAAAATCAAAAGATTAAAAACATCGGCTAACTTTATTATTATGATATTTACAGTATAAAAATTGATGTCAGTTATTAATTATTATTACAATTATTTCAAAAAATATTTAAAATATGTTAAATCTGGTTATGTCGAAGTTTTTTAAAAATTATTTTCAATGTTTATAAATTGACGAAATTTATAATTAAATATAAAGCTCGTAAATGATATACTAAAATTAGCCGACGTTCAACAATTTTGTGCATTTTTTTCAAGAATTAGATTGCAAGTAAAAAAATTCTTTAAAAAAATTGTACGTACAAATTTTTAAATCTTCTACATGTGAAATTTTTTCTTTTGATTTTTTCGTAATAATTTTATTTAATAAAAAAAATTATCAAAATTTTCAGATAGCTAATTTAATTTTCATTAAAAGAATGACACTGAGATCAGCCGACATTTAATAATTTCTTAAATTTTTATAACAAATCAATTATGATAAAAAAAAATACTTTTGAAAATTTGTACACATAAGTTTTTTAAATTTCAAGGTTTGGAATTTTTTTACTAAATTTTTTCATCATAATTTAATTGTTATAGAAATCTGAAAAGTTGTAAGATGATGTCTTTTGATTTCAGTATAATGTAAAAAATATCGAAATCTAAAATTAAATTTTTTTTTAATTTTCAGTGGAATACAATAACTTGATGATACTTTTGAAGAAGACATTACGAAAAATTATTTTAATTAAATTAAAAAAATAATTAATTTAGTAAATTTGTTATTGTTTTGTATACTAGTTGCCATCACTTTGCTTTACATTTTTCTCGGCAAGTGGCGTCGAGGTCATCTTTCTCAATCCCTATAGAATTATATATTTTCATGCTTATGATATGTTGACCACGTTACGAATAGTTACGAGTAGAGTTGGCTTACATGATATATTTTCATATTTTTCATCTAAATTATGGCTAAAAAAATTATGAGAGTGGATTTCATTTAAATTATAAGAGGGGATTATTGAAATCTCAATAAAATTTCATCTATATAATTGTCTATTATTTTGTAGAAATTCTATTGCAAAGTAGAATTTGTAATATATAAAAGTTACTTAATGTTAAAAGCCGAAGATTCTTTAGTTTATTATTTTTTTACTTCCCGCTGAAAAAATTAAAAATTTTTCAAAATTCGGGAAGTTATTGGTTTTACCCCGTTTTGAAAAAATCTAATTATTATCAGATCTCAACGTTTTAAGGTCACATGAAGCTTTCCTGACTATTCCTGCGATGCTGTCCTTGCAGCTGTATGTGCACGTGCGTGTGTGAGTGTGTGTGTATATCTGTGTATACCTTACCTATACCTGTGTGTATACCTTATGCCTGTTATAACTTTTGAACGGCTTGACCAATCGGTTCGAAATAGGTGTCAATCCAAAGAGTATCATTGCCATTAAATTTTGAGAAAATTTGAATCGATTCGGTTCGCTGGATTTTAAGAAATCTCAAAAATAAAATAAAAAAAAATCGTAGTTTGGGAATAATTTCTAAACGGCTCCACCGATCGATTCCAAAAACTAATTCGCTCTTAAATTCAAAAAACCACGTCGATTGTCACCAGTCCCGTCAAAATCGGTTGATTCATTCAAGAGTTATCGAAAAAAAAAAATCTTGAAAAAAGTGTTTTTTTCACATAATTTCGACATTTTTCTTCTAATCATTGTTGATAAAATGAAATAATTATTAGAGCCTGAAAAACCACGTTCATCGCCACCCAGAACATGAAAATCGATTGATAGGTTTGTGAGTTATCGTTGTCGAAAAAATTCGGAAAAAATTAATTTTTCAAATTTCTCCAAAATATTCGGTCTGATCAAGTGGTTTGACAATTCAAAAAATAGTGTTATATGAAACTTCTATCAGACTTTTGAGCTCGAAAGCATAGAAAAGCTATCTCTTTGAGCTCGGAGTGCTTCAAATAACACATAATTTGTACTTTTGAGCTTGAAGAGTTCAAAAACGTCATAAGTGCAATTTTAAGCGCTTAGATATGTAATTAGTGGGAAGTTGCAGCGATGGCCTTTGGGGTCAACCGTTTTCCAGATTTTTGTAAAATTTTTTTACCCACCAAAGAAATTAAAAAAAATTATTAAAAGTGGGCAAATAAAAAAATTAATCTGAGATAATTATGTGAGCTTTAACATCCATTTAAATTATCGATATAGATTTAAATTATCTTTTACGGCTAAGAAATTACTTGAAAATAAAGTTTCGAAATACATATAACAGAAAATTTTTCCAAATCTGTAGCAGAATACAAGTAGTAGAATAAATTTAAAGTATAATCAAAACTAGACCAATAATAGCATATATTAAAGAAATTGCGTAAAATTTAAGATAAATTTGATAGATATAGTTAACTTTCACGGTTGGAAAATTATTCCCTCAACATTGACAAAATTCTAATTTTTTTTTAAATAAAAAAAATTTTTTATCATCCACAACTCGTAAACTTACTGGTCGATTTTGCTCTTCTTCGAACTTAATTTGGTAATGATCCACAGAATGAACCCAGAAAATTTTATGATGATCCGTTGATAACTCCGGGCGCAATCTGAATCATATGATTACAGAATTTCCTCAAAGTTATGACATGAGACCGGCTACCACAGATAAACTTTTAAAGAAATTCATCTTATAAAGTAAATAATTATAGATAATAATAAGTTTGTTTGTGGAATTATTTATTATTTTAAAATTAAATAAACTGTTTAACGTATAAAAAGGTTATAGTAGTAAGCTACATGTTTTTCAATACTTCAATAGTGATAGTGAGACAATAGTGATATAGTAAGTTAATACATTGATAAAAAATTTAATTTGATTCAAGAAAAATAATTTTGAATCCAGAGTACCATTTCGAAGAAAATAATTTTCTTGAATCAAGAGAAAAAATTCTTAAGTTAAGAAATCATTCTTCATTTAGGAATTTTTCCTCTTGACTCAAGAAAATTATTTTCTTGCAAATAGTATTCTTAATTCAAGATTTTTTTCTTTTAAATCAATTTAAATTCTTTTAACAGCATGGTAATATTTGAATAACGTATTTATACACTGATAAAAAAATTATTTTGACTCAAGAGCCAAAATCTTGAACCAAGAATACCATTTTGAAGAAAATTGTTTTCTTGAGTCAAGAGAATAAACTTCTTGAAACAAGAAAATTTTCTTAGACCAAGAATAATTTCTTGACACAAGAATTTATTCTATTGACTCAAGAAAATCATTTTCTTCAAAATGGTATTCTTGGTTCAAGAGTTTGGGCCTTGAGTCAAGTCATTTTTTTTATCAGTGTATAAATAATAATTATAATGATATATAAATATAAGAAAATAGTGATACAATAGTAATAATAAGATAATACACTGATAAAAAATTTAACTTGATTCAAGAAAAATGATTTTGAACCAAGAGTAACATTTCGAAGAAAATAATTTTCTTGAGTCAAGAGAAAAAATTCTTAAGTTAAGAAATCATTCTTCATTTAGGAATTTTTCCTCTTGACTCAAGAAAATTATTTTCTTGCAAATAGTATTCTTAATTCAAGATTTTTTTCTTTTAAATCAATTTAAATTCTTTTAACAGCATGGTAATATTTGAATAACGTATTTATACACTGATAAAAAAATTATTTTGACTCAAGAGCCAAAATCTTGAACCAAGAATACCATTTTGAAGAAAATTGTTTTCTTGAGTCAAGAGAATAAACTTCTTGAAACAAGAAAATTTTCTTAGACCAAGAATAATTTCTTGACACAAGAATTTATTCTATTGACTCAAGAAAATCATTTTCTTCAAAATGGTATTCTTGGTTCAAGAGTTTGGGCCTTGAGTCAAGTCATTTTTTTTATCAGTTTATAAATAATAATTATAATGATATATAAATATAAGAAAATAGTGATACAATAGTAATAATAAGATATCACACTGATAAAAAATTTAACTTGATTCAAGAAAAATGATTTTGAACCAAGAGTAACATTTCGAAGAAAATAATTTTCTTGAGTCAAGAGAAAAAATTCTTAAGTTAAGAAATCATTCTTCATTTAGGAATTTTTTCTCTTGACTTAAAAAAATTATTTTCTTCTAAATGGTATCCTGGATTCAAATCTTTTTCTTTTGAATCAATTTGAATTTTTTTATCAGTGTAGTAATGTTCAAATAATTTACTTTATCAATGGGATAATGAATATTATGATAACAATAATAATAATAATAAATAATAAAAAAATTATAATAATATCAATAACAATATTAATAATAACATTATTATTATTATTATTATTATTATTATTATTATCATTATTATTCATAATTATCATCCATAATAATTATAATTATTGTTAATAACCGTGGCAGAACCCCGCCCTCTTTTGTGAGGCCCGCCTCGCTGGTATCCACCACGCCTCTTTCGATTCGCCCGATGTTTTCCAGCGGCGAACTGGCGTTTACGTGTATTAGCTATAAAAAAAAAAATTTACTTCAAACAAGGTTCTAGAATGTATGCACATTGATAACAAAGTCAACTTGATTCGAGAGAAAAAATTATAAAAATTCATATTTACTCCGGTGTTATAACGATGTACCTTATCTATGCTAAATATGTAAGGCTATTTTTTTTGTTACGATCCTAGTAGTTTTTTTTTTATTTCATTATGGAATCTACTTTCATTTCAGCTGCCAAATGGCCTTTTTTTTTCTTGAATCAAGTTTACTTTTTTACCAATGTATTAGTCTTAGTTGGATGACAATAAATTGATTGATTATCCTGATTAAGAAATCTAATTTGAAATGATTTAAAATGATTTGGAATGATTTGAATGCGTTGGATTTGAATACTATATATATAGATACACAATTAACATGAAGGTAATCATTTCAAATCATTTTTCTGAATCAGGGAATAGTAACTTACTTGAAACCGTGGGTGTCACTGATGACACCGGCCGTAGATTCCACTCAGTAGCAAGGTCATCTTCAGTGAGCCCGTACACCGACGAAGGATCCGGTTCATATTGCCGGACTATCTCCGTTCCAGCGGAAAGGTGTGCTGGTGCCACTGCTCCTGTTGCTGGTGCTGGTGCTGATGCTGCTGCTCTTGCTGTTGCTGTCGGTACCAATCGCGCAACTGTAGGACCAGTTGCAAAAACTGGTGGCCCAATTGGTACACCGGGCAAAACTCTGCCTTGCGCTGGTGGACCAATCGGTACTCCGGGCAGAACTGCACCTTGCACTGGTGGCCCGCCAGGCAGTTGTGCATCCGGTGCTCCCGGTTCCACTACAGCTGGAGCTGGAGCTGGAGCTGAAGCTGAAGCTGAAGCTGAAGCTGGAGCTGGAGCTGGAGCTGGAGCTGGAGCTGGAGCTGGGGCTGGAGGTGGTGGTGGCGGCGGAAGGAGCTGCAAGCCTGGTGCCACTTGCTGGAGACCTAATGGCCGCTGCTGTGCTGGAGTACGCGGCAGTGGTGGATACCAAGCACTTAGGTTGGCTGGTCGGTAGCCCCATTGGTAGTAGTTACCAAAGCTACCAGCCAACCCAGTGTGGTTAATTGGATAGTACTGCGCATACGCCATAGCGTTTAATATCTGGTTAATTTCTTCTTCTAGAATAAGGAAAAAATTTATTAAATTACAGTATGTGGTCATTTTTTTGTCATTCGATTATTTATTGAAAAAAAATTTTTTAAAGAAAATCTAAATAATAAATAAATCTAATGACAAAAAAATTATTATTATTTATTATGTTTACTTACGTGATAATCTGGGCCTGTTTGCCATTGTTGAGTTAATACCTAGAAAAAGATTGAAAAATGTAAATTAACCCTATTTATAATAATAATAACTTTTTAAAATAAATTAAGTATTCTTTAAATTCCTTATGTCTAAAAAATCATAATATTACTATCAACAAAAATAAAAATATTACAAGATTGTTAGTTAATTGAAATAATTTAATTAATAATAAAATAATAATAATATTTACTCACGTGCTCGACAAAAAACACTTGGATAATAAACTAAATGTTAATGATGATAATAATAATAGTAGTACTTCAGCAGCAAAATGATGTTTTTTTTTCTCTCACCGCAACCACGGCAACCGTAAAATTCGTCAAGTGTCAATAATTGGACGTTACCAATAATAATAGTCGTGCATTAGGTCAATTTACTTTTTTCGACTGATTACCAGTAATTCAATAATTGTTATGGTTTTCTATCAATTTTATTACGGGATTCATTAAAAAAATATTGATAAAGAAACGAAACTGTGCCAAAGCGATTTAATCTAAAGCTATCCAATTGATGTCAACTTTCTAATTTTTTAGCTAATACATACATTATCATACAAATCCTTTTAACTACCGCTTAATTTACCAGTAGTGACATCTACATGCGGTTAAGGATATTTTTTAACTCGAACAGTATACATATGTAGTCATCAATGTCTGAGACAGTGAAGACGTGGCTAAAGGTACAGCAAACTGGAAGATACGGTCTTGTAACACCTTTATATGTTAACAGATAGGTATCTTACCTGTGCAAATTTAGCACCTCATCCAAGGATTCGCGAAGTAAAAATGACCTTAATCGATAGGTCTACGTTAGGTCCGGATAGGTCCACCAAAATTTTCGTTAGGTCCTTCATAGTTTTTTTACAAAAAATTTTTTTAATTTTTACTAAAAAAAAAAAAAAATAGCACCTCATTCTATGAAAAGCTGGCTAATTTTATCAAAATCGCATTCTTTACCGTTAGGTCTGTATTGGTCTATGTTTTTTTTTTTTTATATTAATGATTTTATTGTCGTTATTAATAATTATAAATTAATTAAAATCCGCGCATGCGCACAATGCATCTAATGCGACGGGAAATTCAAAGTATAACCGTTTTGATTTTTAGACTTTCAATAATTCAATAATTACTTAACTAACATCTGTACTTGCTGATAGTATTAATTAATTATTAACAATAAAATATACAAATAGTTTTTTCTCTATTTATTTGAGAAGCATTGAACTTTTCTTATGATATTTGCTTTCAATGAATTACTTACTTCTTACTCATTCAGTTTCTATGCAAGATATTTATTAATTCTACTTATTTATTTTTAATTAATTAAAATTTTAACATGTCATATATACAATACAAATGATCGTATTTTAAATTTTAAAAAAGGCATTTTTTCGATATTCAATTATCTAATAAAATTTTTTATTTTTTTACCTCGTCATATAAACTTGAATAATTATTTGATCAACAAAAACCAACGTGTCATACTTTATTTTTTTATTATCTAAATGTGATCAGTTTTATTTTTTTTTATTCGTAATTAGTTTGTTTATATGACAAGTTAATTATAAAAATAATAAATACTTATATTATTATTAGAAAATTAATTAATTTATTTAGTTTTCGTATTTTTCTAATGATTGAAGATTTGAATCGATTGTGTTTCGCGTGCGTTAACCCAAATAGCCAATCAATGAGTAAGGAATTCAAATAAAACCAATAAAAAATAGAAAATTATAGTTTTCAAAATTTGATACTTTATTAACTTAATTTTAAAATTAGTAACATTTTTTTAAATACAAATTTGTATCAGCTTGCTTACTTTTGGCTAATAACTCACTTCTTCCAAGCATGAAATATAAATTGAAATGATTTGATTAGTGTTACTATCTGTATCTAATTAAAAAAATTAGGAAAACGGTTGACCCTAAAGGCCATCCCTGCAACTTCCCGCTAATTCCATACTTAAGCGCTAATAATCAACGAATATAAACTTTATATGAAAAAAATTTTGACTGATTTAATATATAAAAAATACTTACACTACTCTTAGCGTTATTGACATATTTATTATTTTTTTATTTAATCTTAATTATTTTATTTATTGGTTACAAATAAGCCAAAACACGTGGTCATTAACTTTAAACTACTTACATATGTAATGATGTTATATAAGATCATTACTGTTCATTAAGCAGTAACAGAGTCTACAAGCTGTAGCATAAAAGGTTTCAACATTGTAAACTCAAATAATTATTTTTACTACTGATATGTCGGCAAAACATGTCAGTTGACGTTTTAGGCGAAATAAGAAAAAAATTAAAATAACGTAAATATTATTTAAATATATTATTAGTAAACAATATAAAATATATCAAAATTGCATGTGGATACTCAAATCGAAGTTCTTTATGAGTGTATTATATCAGGATGAGTTTATATTTTTAAAAATGTAAATAAATAAGAAATTACCTCGTATCTTGCAAACTATGGACATTTTTAAAGGTATAAGCTCATTTAAGTGCTATTAATTAATCATTTTGAAAGCAGTTCATGAATTAATATATTTTTCTATTGAATTATTAAAAGTCTAAAAATCAAAACGGTTATACTTTGAATTTCCCGTCGCATTAGATGCATTGTGCGCATGCGCGGATTTTAATTAATTTATAATTATTAATAACGACAATAAAATCATTAATATAAAAAAAAAAACATAGACCAATACAGACCTAACGGTAAAGAATGCGACTTTGATAAAATTAGCCAGCTTTTCATAGAATGAGGTGCTATTTTTTTTTTTTTTAGTAAAAATTAAAAAAATTTTTTGTAAAAAAACTATGAGGGACCTAACGAAAATTTTGGTGGACCTATCCGGACCTAACGTAGACCTATCGATTAAGGTCATTTTTACTTCGCGAATCCTTAGATGAGGTGCTAAATTTGCACAGGTCCGTATCTTTCAATTTGTACATACATTTATTTTTTATTTGTATTTGCGCTTCGCTGACAGATAGTGCCATCTGTTGTATCCGTCTACTAACATCACACTGAATATTATTTATTGATTAATATACATGGCTATACTGCATGTTTATGTTTACAATCAAGGATTAACCATAATTTGACACGTCTACTATTGAAGGTTATACTTAGGTTTGTAGCTATAATTAATAGTAGTAAAACAGTATATAATTATTAGTTAAATAATAGTTATATATAAAATTACCACTATTTATACTGCTCTTAAATTTTTATTTTCTATTTAAGAGCTTATCTAGAAATTACTCACAGTCGATCTATTAATTATATAATTATTAATATTGATTATTAGAATTAATGATTCATTATAATTATTTTATTATTATAATTCATAATTAATTATTAATTATTATCGTTATTATAATAATAATAACAATAATAATAATCATAATAATAACAATAATTATTATATGATTATTAATTATAAGCCGTCTGATTTTCGACTGGAAAATTGTTAACCGTCTGTTTTCGACTGGAAAAATAAAAACCGTCTGTTTTGCGACTGGAAAAATCATAAACCGTCTGCTTTGCGACTGGAAAAATTAAAACCGTCTGTTTTGCGACTGGAAAAAATATAAACCGTCTGCTTTGCGACTGGAAAAATTAAAACCGTCTGTTTTGCGACTGGAAAAATTATAAACCGTCTGTTTTGCGACTGGAAAAAATATATAATAAACCGTCTGTTTTGCGACTGGAACAATTTTAACTTATCTGCTGAGCAATTAAATTAATAAAAATAATTACACACGTAATTATTTCATTCGTTTTATCGATTTATTATTCTATAAATTATTATTTTAGTTCTTTAGTCAAGCTTTATAAACAGCTTTTGATTTGTATAGTTTTAAATTTAAGCTTCTAAACAGCTTGTTATTTGTATAGTTTTAAATAAATAAAAATTTTTTTTAATTCGTTATAATTTTTTATTGAGGATCCTTTTTAAATATTCCTAACTTGATTTTATTTGATACTTTTGTTTTTTCAATATACTATTCCAATTAAAAAATGATACCTCTTAATAAATCAGATTTCGCTATTATTAGCAATAATCATTTATTAGAAGATAAACATATTGATTATTTTGCTTTTCTTTTACATAGACAATTTGGTTATGCTTATCGTGAAGCATGGTATGTCCAATATCCGGAATTAATTGAAAAACTAGATACTAATCAATTACATATTCAGATATTGCATAGCCGTGATACAGAGTATGCTTATAACGAAAATGAAAAATATAGTACTGATCATTGGGTTTGTAGTTATTATGATACAAAAAAAATTTACATTTTTGATTCAGCAAACAGAAAACAACTTCACAAAAAGCATCGAATTGTTTTAGAAAGATTATATCCCGATTTTGAATTCAATGCAGACACAATTCAATTCCCAGATGTACAAAGGCAACCAAATAATTACGATTGTGGGGTTTATGCGATAGCATGCGCAACTTCACTGGCTCTTAGAGAGTGGCCAGAAAAGTCTTTATTTCTTTTCGATCACAATCAAATGCGCCATCATTTAATAAAGATATTTCAAAGTAATATAATAACTGGTTTTCCAAAAATGTACAAAGGAAAAAATTCAAGTGAACCTATTTTTAGAGTTATGAAAGATAAAAACATTAAGATCACTAATGATAAAAACGCATTTCCAATTTTGAATATTGAGAAGAAAGTCACTCCAAAAATAAAGCAAGAGCCAAAGAATTTCACCGTTATAAAAAATAATAAAGTATCAAATGCCATACGAAAACGAAAAATTGACACAATGTCAAATGATAACAAATTTTCACCAGTCAGTATTAAAAAAAAGGCTATGATTCCGCCAAATATAGAAATAAAAAGTAGTATAATCATAGAAAAAAAAGATTTAGCAACTAATTTGCGACGAAGAAAAGTCGAAACTACGTTAAATAAAGAATTACCCCCAAAAAAACGAAGAGACACTAATTATAAGTGTCTTTTACCACTGTTAAATGATGAGTATCTAAATATAGTTACACATGGAGATCAACTGCAGGATGAACATATGTATCAATTTAAATTAATTCTAGCTAATTGTTCGAATTACTATGATCATCGTGACACACTGTATTTGGCAAGACCTGAAAATATTGAGCCTGTGCCACCGTTGAAAAACCATATTCAAATATTATACAGTACTGATAAACACTGGATATGCTCATATTATAATACTAAAAAAATATATATTTATGATTCTTTGAATAAATGTACATTAAATGAAGATCAAACCCTATTTTTGAGACATTTGTATCCTTACTTCAATTTCAATGAAAAATCATTAATTTTCATGAGAGTTCAACACCAACGTAATGGCACTGATTGTGGGGTGTTTGCCATTGCGTTTGCAATATCTTTATTATATAATCAAAAACCTGAATGCATTGTCTACGAACAGAATCTCATGCGTTCCCATTTGGCTAAAATATTTCAAACAAATACAATTAGCCACTTTCCGACTACTGATAGCAATATTATCTTAAATTTACCATCTTTAAAAGAAGTAATAAAAAGAAATCATCTAAATTACAATCAACGAGTTAGTTGCACAAATAAATTATTGCATAACAACAAAAACAATGATACAGAATTTCATCAAAAAGAATTATTGATAAAGCAGTCTGATATAATAATAACTAGTTTACCGTCATTGCCCAATGATAATTCTTCAGAAAACTCTAGAGAATTGTCTGAAGAGATAATTAATATCAAAGATGGTGGTTCTGTCGAAAATTTAATACCTAAACAAGACTCCAAAATTGATGACAAGAATCATTTAAATTCGGACTCAAAATTTATTGATAGTGAGAAAATTGAAAAACAAACTGATAAGAAAATTCATAAACAAAAAATATCAATAGCTAAAAAAATTGTGGCTAAATATTGTCGAGAAAATTCAAGAAAAAATTTTATTAAAATAAAATCTTCTGAATATTATATTAATAAATTAGCTACAGTTATTGATGGAAAAAATCTTGTGGAGAAACATTTAGAAGCGCAAAGAATCATCAAATGGTGTATGTGTCGAAGAAAAATGCATATGAAATTATTAACAAATACTTTAAATATTTTGAAGAACAAAGCCGAATTCCATCTTTCACACCTACCTATTGATTCCTTAGCAATTACCATAGATGAATATAAGGCTATGTGTGGTCCATCCCTCCATCACTCAACTACAGAACCTTATTTTTACGAAACGTCATATTCATTTGCAACAATCGAGGATCAAATTATTTCTATGAATAAATTAGGTCAATCTACAAATATACTACCTTTGTTAAATGATAAACATGCTAAAAAAAAGTGGCTTTGCAATAATTACTGTCGAGTAACTACGGAGACGGAAATGTTTGTACGGTATAAAAACTTTCTTGAAAAATTAAAAACACGAAATTTGAATAATTTTCAAGCATTTTTGGATCAACTGTTTATATATCATTCAGTTGATAATGTCGTGGATAAATTAGGTCACTACAATTTTTGTTTTAGATCTTTTGATTCATGCAGTTCAGAGTTATTGTGCATTGAGTTATTATCACCTCATTTTCCTTCTGTTCGATATATTAAGCAACTTATATACAAAATCAAAAGAAATTTGATTGACTTGAATCATTTAGATAAGGCATTAGAATCAGGCGATTCAGAATTTTTAATAAATATTACAAATAAAATGAAAGAAGAAGGAAATATATTAGATAAAAAAGGAGGGTTATGTTTAGATGAAGATAAAATACAGACTGAGAACAAAGCAGCATTCCTGGCCTTTACAAAACGGTCATTGGATTTACCACGCTTCAAATGCATATCCTGTCAAAAATTAGTTTTCAGAAAAGATGCTACTGAATTGAGTAAATTGCGTCAGCCTATTTCAAATGAAATATGGAATAATTTAATCAACTTTATTAGTGAACAAGATCCAACTATGAACAGCGATTTTATTTGTAACTATTGTTTACGAAAAATTCGCTCTGGATCTATGCCTCCAACTTGTTTACTGAACAACATGTATGTTGGAACAATTCCAAATGAAATTTCCGCATTAAATGGGTATGAAAAAGTTCTTATACAGCGAGCAAAAGCATTTCAAGTAGTTCAAAGATTAGGAACTGTTGCTAAAAAAAATCTACCTCATACAATGCGAATACAAAAACTCAAAGGTCAAACATTTCATCTTCCCTTGCCAATAGAAGAAACGCTCAAAAAAATTTGTTCTACAACTGATCCTTTGAATAAACATCATGAGTTGTACATTGTAATGCGTAGTATACCTACAAAGTCAAATGTTATATGGGAGAAAATGGTTAGCTTAGAAAATGTATTCAGAGTATTGACATGGTTAAAGAGTAATAATACTCTTTACTCTGAAATTAAATTACCACAATGTCCTCAAAATTTACGTGAGTGGTTAGATTCAAAAAATATTTCATTCCAAATTGAAATGAATGAAGATGAAAATTGTGAAAATACAATAAACGGTGAAAAAAATAATATAGTTAGTGAAGAAGAGATTCTTAATGATCAAAACGTTGAAGAGTTAAGTAATAAGTCAGAAGATCGAGAAAATAAAGGAGAGAATCATAGTATTACTAAAGACAATAGCTATAGTAAAATATCAGCTGTTAGAGACATAAGTATGAATTCTAGTGATCACACTTACAGTCGAATATCATTATCAACAAACGACAAAGAGAGTGCTGATAAAATTGATATGCAAGAAAATAAAAGTAAAACACCTCAACATCAAGCTATGATCACTCAAGTATTAAATCCAGATAGTTCTCAATATGCACAATACACTATATATCCTCTTCACGATAAAAGAAAGAATGATACTTCAACAAATATGTATCAAATGTTAAAAATTAATGAAAAAGCATTAGACAATCGATTGAAAACATTAGACTTACAATGTTTTCCAGATTTATATCCTTATGGTAAAAACGGTCAATGTGAAGAAAGAGAAGTACGTATAACTGCTTTCGAATATATTAAAGCAAAATTAAAATCAGCTGATTCACGTTTTCGTCTAAATCAGCAATATTTATTCTTCTTATTAAATGACGCTAACATTCGTCAGCTTGGTGCAGGTGTTTATCATACACTGAATGTTACAAATGCTCGTGAGAGATACACAGCGGAAAGTTATTTGAAACATCTCAAAGATGGCCAGTTAGAAGCAAATTTAACAACTATGTTTGCTCGACTTCGAAATTCAGAACAATTTTGGAGTAAGCCTAGAAATAATTTGGCATGTATGACACGTCATTACGGACCTGCAACATGGTTTTTTACTGTCAGTCCTGCTGAATGGCTTTGGGATGATTTAATTGAGTATATAAAGGAAATTAATGCTCCACATTTTGATAAACTATCTGCAAGTGAAGTAATTGCAGCTGACCCAGTATCAGTTTCAAGATTTATTGACAATAAATTTCAAGCTGTTCTTGAATTCATCAAATCAGATAGCCAACCTCTCGGTCCACTTAGCCATTACTTTTGGCGCCGAGAATATCAAGGTAGAGGAATTCAACATTTTCATTTATTACTTTGGGTAGAAGGTGCTCCAATAATGGGTATTGACACCAATGAAGAAGTCGTTGAATTTATCATGAAATATGTAACTTGTAAGTTACCAGATAGAAAGATATCACCAACACTTTATAGACGCGTAACTACACATCAACAACACAATCACAACAGTTACTGCTTACGAACAAAAACCAAAATCAGGTAAAGTGAGTAAAGCTTGTCGATTTGGATTTCCACGGCCTGTTTCTGAAAACTTTGTACTTCGTGATACTGCTACTTCAATAGCCGGGCGTAGAAACTTAAAAAGTAAAAGCCGGCTGTATGATCTTCCTCGTAATGAGAACAGAAGTTAATATTAATGATTACAATCCATCAATTCTATCTGTTTGGGAAGGAAATATGGATATCCAATTTATCGGAGAAAAATCTACGATACTGACACAATATGTCACAAAATATGCTACGAAAAGAGAAATAACTAAATCATCAGAAACAATTAACGAAATTAACTCAACCAAAACTTTACCTCAGCTTTTGTGGAAAATTGCGTTTCGTAGTTTAACCCACAGAGAAGTCGGAGCTCTAGAAGCTGCTGATACTTTGTTGGGCATTTCTCTACATGGTACAGATTCAGAAACTATTATTAAATGGTTAGATGTCCGAATGATAAGAAA
>NW_025401654.1:0-3310 GCF_020080835.1 Cotesia glomerata
AAATTATATCTTTGAGCTCTTCGAGCTCAAAATTATAATACGTGCAATTTTGAACAGCTTAATTACGAAAGTAGCGGGAAGTTGCAGGGATGGCCTTCAGGGTCAACCGTTTTCCTAATTTTTATTTTAAACTTTTTCGTAAATACTCAAAAATTTCAAGATTCTATACCTCTAAAAGATAAAATATCGAAATTTTCAATTGTTATTAGAACAATAGCCTCATTTTTTCATCGTTTTTAAATGAACTGATGGTCCACATTTAAATAAGCACATAAAATATCGCAATTATTTCACTTAGTGCCAAATAAAGTTTATTCAAGATATTTGGGCGTAACTTGCTCAATATTTGTCTGAGAATTATTTATTTATTTTAAATTTCTTTTCCATTAAAATCCTTGAAATACTTTAGAAATTTTTGACCAGGTTGTGAGTGACCTTAAAACTTTTAAACAAATTTTGGAATCTGGTTTTAGTCGGATTTAATTTGTCCTGTTTGAGTAAAATTCGTATCAGCAAGAATATTATTGAAAATGACGAATTTGCTAAAAAGAAGAAAGATAATAGCAAACAATTCTCAAGATTTAATAATTGACGTATTTGAGTTGAATATTCCGTCATAATATACCAATTTTAAAAATATCAATAATATAATTTTATAATAAAATTTTAGAAAAAGAAAACTAGAATAATTTTTTTCAAATTCAGTTACATAAATTCGCCGCTAAGTGGCGCATAGTCACTCTAATTTTTCACGAGTAGAAATATAACTCAGTGTTTTGAAGACCAAATAAACTATTGTAAATATCCAATTAAGAATTTTCAAGTTTTTTCTATATTTATTGCTTAAAATTAAACATAATATTAGAATTTTACCACAAAATTTTAAAGTAAACGTTTAATGATTTTTAACTTCCCTTTAGAAAATTGAAAATTTTCAAATATCAGGAGGTTATTGTTTTCACCCCGTTTTTCGAAAAGTGAGGTTTTCATCAGATCTCACGACGTTTTGAGGTCTCACGTAACTGTTGAACGCATCATCCCATTTGATCGAAGTAAGGCGGCGTTCCAAAGAGGTTTCCTTTGCCCTTCGAATTCTGATACTAGTTTACAGAATTAAAGGTCGATGCCCACGAGAAATCTCCAAAAATAAAATTTCGACCACCAGCCCGATCAAAATCGGTTTATTCGTTTGTGAGATATCGTTGTCGAAAAAAATTGAAAAAAATGTTTTTTTTTAGAATTTCTATGGAATTTTTAGTCTGACCAATTTGCGTTTAAAGATTCCCAAAATAACTCAAAAACCTGCGTTGAATGCCGTAAACCGCGAGAAAATCGGTTAATACATTCAAAAGTTATTTGTGGTTTGAAAATTCCTAAAATAGTGTTCTGTGAAACTTCCATCGGCCTTTTCAGCTCGAAGAGTTCAAAAGCACAAGAACAGCTCTTTATTTGAACTCGAAGAGCGAAAAAATAACACAAAAGCGATATTTTTGAGGCTCGAAGAGCTAAAAAATAAGTGAATTGGTGAGCGCTTAAGCAGGTATGGAGGTAACGGGAAGTTGCAGGGAGATGGCGCTTTAGGGTCAACCGTTTTCCCTAATTTTTTGTTTTCAAAAAGTCTATAAAATAACATTTAAATCTTCTTTTAAGGTTATATAGAAATTACAAAAGCTTTAGATATTTTTAAAAC
The DNA here is from genome assembly GCF_020080835.1 of Cotesia glomerata. NCBI lineage: Eukaryota > Metazoa > Arthropoda > Insecta > Hymenoptera > Braconidae > Cotesia > Cotesia glomerata. The sequence continues at coordinate 1,691 of NW_025401654.1, forward strand.
GATTATATATTAATTCACTAAAATTAATACTGTCGATTAAGTTCACAACTTTTGTCACTCGAGAAAATAATTCGAAATAATTTATATAAAATTAAATGAAAATTACATTATTATGTATACTTGCATAAAAATATCTAAAAGGCGCATGGTCGCTCAAATTTCTCACTTGCACGACTCTACGCTTACATTTTTAAGTACCAATCGAAGTATGATGGCTATCTATGACAAGTTTTGAGATTTATTAAAATATTTTTGACTTTGAAGCTAATATTTAAAATCTGAATTTACTCAAAAATTCTGATTTAAAAAATATAATAATTTTGTTTTTTGTCTACTATCTAATCTGATGTGTTTTTAATATATTTAACACATGTGACCCTTATATTCCATAAAAATAATTCAGGATTGATCGGAATCAGCAAAATGCTATTCTCAAGTATTAAAAGTTGAATTGATTGAAAAAAAACTGCACTTGATTTAAATTTATCTGGCTCTATAACGTTTACTTACATATTTATTTAGTTACTTCTACCTGTAATTTCTTATAGTAATTTTTTTTCTGTAAAGAAGTTTTTTTATCATTAGATATGTGCATGCTTATCAGTTTAAGTGCACTGAATACTTGATTTTGTAACTGATAAATTATCAATTCATTAAAAATTGTAAATTAAAATTAGATTTATTCTTTGTCATGGTTGTAACCTTTTTATTTGTTGATTTTTTATTCGAAAGTTTTTCACAAATACTTTTAAAATTTCAAGATTGTACACCTTTGAAATGATGAAGTAATGAAAATCTTAACCGTTATAAAAAATAGTAGCCTCATTTTTCTTCATTCTCGGCTGGAGACTCATATTAATTCCAAATTACAATCTTTCTCGTTTTATCTAAAATTACCATTTAAATTATTTCACTTAATGCCAAATTAAATTCATCCATATCTGAAATGTAACACTTGCTAAATATTTGTCACAAATTATTTATTCAACTTAAATTTTTGTTTTATTAAAATCCGAAAAAAACTTTGGAAATTTTTGACCAGATCTTGAGAGTGACCTTGAAAGAATTTTAAACATGTTCCTTTTCCATTTTTTTATTTTAATAAAATTTTGATACTTTTCCTTGATATCTGATGGTAAAAATATAAAATTTTCAGTCAACAATGATCGGGGTTGGACATAAAAATAATATTTATAATACGGGCGATGCAGGGTCTGAGATAAAAAAAAAAAATATAATAATAGTAAAAACGAGGCAGCGTCCCAGAGGACCAGGAAGGATGATTTTGACAGTTTTATCAGGACAATAAGAAGTAAAATATGAAAAAAATGGAGTGAGGAGTTTCGCACCTGTCGCGCTATTTATTGATAATTTTTTCTTAAGACCCGCGCTGGAAGAAGAATTTCTAAATATAGATAGGAGGAATATTGAATCAGAAATTTATGATTTGATGATATAAATGAGCGAAGAGTGAATCTGCGTTTTATTGACCAGATAAGATGCGTTCAAATATTTGCTTACATTTGCTTACTATTGGATTTTAAAGAAGAGTCTTTAAGCTTTAGAACCATGTATCACACTTAATTTTTACTTTAATATTACTTCCTTTCTTCAGTGCCC
>NW_025401655.1:0-3310 GCF_020080835.1 Cotesia glomerata
AAAAAAAATCACTAATATATATATATATATATATATATATATATATATATATATATATATATATATATATAGATATATAGATATACAGTCTTCTGGCTTTTTTATTTTGTTAATTGTACATAAATGATACTGAATTACCTACCATTCGCATTCGGTGACCTACAATTATCCCAAAGAATTAAAAAAAAAAATTTACTTAATTGATGCATTTTTTTGCAAGTTATAGTGTTTTCAGAGTTTCATACATGACGGATAGGAAAATTTTTTGACCTATTTTGAGGTTTTTTTCGTTTTTACTAAACTAAATCAATTTTTGAAAAGTGTCAAATTAATCTCCATTATATTATCTTGACAATAGTATGCAAAATATCGGTGACCGTCTCTTTTTTCTCATGCAAAAATTTCTTGCGACAAAAATTGTCAGCAATAATTTCTTGTAAAATATTTTTTCACACAAAAACCATAATAAAAGGGCCATGTTAATGTTTTTTTTTTTAGAAATAATTGTACTTAATTGTAAATAATTGTGAGAAATTTTGGCAGAGTTAAAAAAGGCGGGGAGCCAAATATAATTAAATTATAATGTGATATTTATCATTCAAGTTAAAATTTAATCATTTCAGTGATATATGCCGTCAACGCCAAAGAAGTTTTACTTCAGTCGCGCGTAAAGGTTACAAGCACACACTTTTTTGCATTTTTTATCTAAACTGTAAGAATTAGACAAAAATGTTAAATGGCAAATTTGTAGTACTTTTAATATTCTATAAAAAAGTTCTTGTCAATTTTTTCATATCATCAATAACAACGAATTTACAGGCTCATATATATTGATTTTTTCAAAAATTAAATCTCTTGCTTTGAGAAATACGTATCTTGATCCAAGAAAATTTATTTACGTCAAGAAAATCTTCTTGCTGTGAGAAAATTCAGCCTCTTGCTCTAAAAAATTTAGTTCTTGATAGAAGTAAATTTTCTTGTCTTAAGAAAATTTCTCTCTTGCTCCAAAAAATTAAATATCTCGATAGTACACAGAAAAAAAGATTTCTTGACTGGAGAATAAAATTCTTGGCTCAAGTAAATTTCCGGGTGCCCGAGGGAAGACCGAAGTTGTCTTGGCCGAAGTAAAAATTTTTCTTGAAATTCTATTTTTGGTGGAAGTAATTTTTCTTAATTCAAATTATCATAAATACTTGATACAATAAATTTTTATATTGAATCAAGATTTTTAGATGCTGTAGTGAAGCAGCGCCACCTACTTCAGCTGAGAAAAAAATTTTCTCACCTTGAGAAAATTTTTCTCTTGAATATTTGATACCCATTTTAGATCATTTTAGCACGCAATTATACATATTGAATGAAAGAAAATGGTTCAATATTATTTGATCTTCCCACTTGACATATTCGTCAATAAAAATACTAATGAAAATTTATTATCGAGATATTTAATTTTTTGGAGCAAGAGAAAAATTTTCTCAAGACAAGAAAATTTACTTCTGTCAAAAACTTAATTTTTTGGAGCAAGAGAAAAATTTTCTCAAAACAAGAAAATTTTCTTGATTTAAATAAATTGTCTTGGATCAAAATACGTATTTCTTGAAGCAAGAGAATTAATTTTGTTAGAATAAGTGAAATTTATTGTGTCAAAAAAAAAATTTTTTTTTCGCTCAAGAAAATAATTAGCAAGAAAATATTTTCTTGGTTCAAGTGAACCATTCTTTCTGAGTAAATTTTCATTAATATTTTTATTGATTAAGATGTCAAATGGAAAAATCAAATAGTATTGAATCATTTTTTTTCATTCAATATGTATAATTGTACGCTAAAATAATATAAAATGAGTATCAAATATTCAAGGGAAAAATTTTCTCAAAGTGAGAAAAATTATTTCTCAGCTGACGTAGGTGGCGCTTTTTCCCTAAAGTATCTAAAAATCTTGATCAAAAATAAGAATTTATTGTATCAAGTATTTATGAAAATTTGAATTAAGAAAAAATTACTTCCACCAAGAATAGGATTTCGAGAAAAATTTTTACTTCGGCCAACACAAAACACAACTTCGGTCTTCTTTTCGGCACCCGAAAATTATCTTGAGCTAAGAAATTTTTTCTCCAGTCAAGAAATTTTTCTTTCTGTGCTGATTAAATCCAAGTACTGAGTTTTTAGACTAAAATACATTTTTATGTTGCTGAAATAAAATTCATACTCTAAATTTTTTCTTCTCAGTATAATAAATTAGGAAAACGGTTGACCCTAACGGCGATCCCTGCAACTTCCCGCTAACTCTATACCTAAGCTCTTCGAACTCAAAAGTACAATTTCTGTGTACTTTTTAACTCTCTGAGCTCAAAAGATAGTTTTTTTATGCTTTTGAGCTCTTCGAGCTCAAAAGTTTGATGGTAGTTTGATAAAGCACTATTTTTTGAATTTTCAAATCGCAATAACTATTGAATGAATGAACCGATTTTTACGTGGTTGGTTGCATTCGGCGCAATTTTTGAAACCTCATAACGAATATTTAAGTTTAAATCGATCGAACAAGGAATTTCGAAGTGATTCCAAAAAATCACTTTTCGGTTTTCTTTCGACAACAATAATTCACAAACGAATCAACCGATTTTGACCGGACTGGCGGTAATCGACGTGTTTTTTCAATGTTAAAGGCTGATTAGTTTTTGAAATTGATCGTTGCCAGTTGAAAGTTATTTAAAAAAAACCACATTTCAAAAAATTTTTTTTTGTAGTCTTCTTGAGATTTTTCACATTCTACCGGTTCGAATCGGTTCAAAGTGTATTCAAAATCTAAGTTTTGTCAAGCTCTTTCGAATGGCAACATCCGCGAAGAAATCCACACGCACACAAACACACACACACACAAACACACACACACAAACACACACACACACACACACGCACACAAACAAACACACACACACACACACATACATATGGACATCATCGCGAAAACATTTAGGAAACATTCCTAGGACCTCAAAACGTCGAGACCTAATGAGAACTCAATTTAAAAAAAAACGGGGTAAAACCAATAACTTCCCAATTTTTGAAAATTGAAAATTTTCTTAGTGGGAAGTTAAAAAAAATTTTAATTGAAAAAATTTTTATTATCAGTATGAAAAAATATCCAACTTTTAAGAATTCACATTTGCAAAAAAATTCATATTGTGAAAGAAATTAAACTTTTTTATAATTAGATTTTTATCAATATAAGAAAATCTTTAAAAATAATGTGCATTTCAAGAAAATTTTAATCTTCAAAAAAAAAAGTTCTAACTTCCCGCTAAGGAAAATC
>NW_025401656.1:0-3309 GCF_020080835.1 Cotesia glomerata
CGCCGCGGTAGAAAAACACTACACTAAAAACAACGAAGTAACGCCCCTTTCACAACTAAGCGAACTACAAAGACGCGGCTAAGTCACTCTCAAAACAGGAAAAGGGCACTCTTGGACCTGATGGCATCCCCGGCATCGGTGATCAAGATTATAGCCCTGGAATACCCCAGCATTCTTACTACTCCTGAACACTCTACAACGCATTAATACTTTTGGCAATCACCCTGGCAATTCTTTTTTCCGCGGTCTGGAAACGGCAGAGATTGGTTCTTTCTTTAGGACAAAGCGGTAAGGGAACCCCCATAACACCTTCGTCGCTTTAGACCACTCTGGTATGCTAGAGCATTGCTGGAAAACTGCTCGAGAAGCTCAGCTACAAGTGGAGACTTCGCGACCTGACATCAACCCCCTCGTGCTGCTGAGGTTTTGCCATCAAAATCTTCAGCATGGCTTCCGGAAAGGTCATTCGACAGTCGGAGCGATCAAGAAAGTCATAAAGACAGCAATACAAGCATGGTCTGGTAGCCTCAAAGCTCGTAAAGTATGTCTTCTCCTCACGCTAGATGTCAAAAACGCATTTAACAGCGCAAATTGGGGAGACATTTTAGACGCTCTGGAGCACAAGTTTGACGCGGAGCCAGAAAATCTGGCACTAGTCGACAACTACCTTGACGATAGAAAGCTAATAGTGGAAACTACTGAAGGCCCACAAGAATACGCCATAATGGCTGGCGTGCCGCAAGACTCAATAATGGGGCCTGATCTATGGAACGCAGACTACGACGAGCTTCTTGAAATCCCGTTGCCAGAGCAAGTAGAGCTAACAGGCTTTGCAGATGACGTTGCAGCCACTATAGTGGCGGACAGCGTGGAAGAGGCCGAACTGCTAGTTCGGGAAACCATCGACACCGTCGAGACTTTGCTCGATAAGCATCACCTGAAACTCGCCAAACAGAAAACCGAGATGGTCGTTTTGACCCGTCAAAAATGGTTTCCAAAACCATTCGCTATGGACATGGGAGGAACAACGCTGACGTCAACAAGGGCCCTGCGGTATCTAGGGGTAATGATAGACGAGAAACTAAGAAAGCCAGCAAGACTGTGTCTGGCCTAGCACGAATTATGACCAACACCATGGGACCAAGAACAAAAAAGAGAAGAGTTCTTCTAGAAGCAGTCCACTTGGTACTGCTTTATGGAGCGGAGATATGGGCAGACATATTAAAGCAGAAGACCTACGATTGAAGTAATGCTAACGCGGTTCCAATCCAGTCCTCCCCGTACCATCTAGGGGAGAGGGGAAGAGGAATGTTTTTTTTAGTGGGTAAAGATCTGCACACTACCGACTATCGATATCTGCCGGAAGATGGGCGGCAGAGTTAACGATACCGCTGTCTTTTGAAGATCTTTTTTCGTACCTCTTTACAAAAAAAAAAAAAAAACACACACACACACACACACACACACACACACCAGTGACAACATTGCGAGGGTAGTCAGGGAAGCTTCCTATGACCTTAAAACGTCGAGATCTGATAAAAACTCGATTTTTGCAAAACGGGGTGAAAACAATAACTTCCCGATTTTTGAAAATCTTCGATTTTCTTAGCGGGAAGTTAAAAATTTACTTTACTGAAATTTATATTGTACATATGATCACGAATTTTTTTTTAGAACATCCACCAAAACTCGTTATTATAGAGTGCACTGTAATTTATTTAAGACTTTTTTAAACTTTTCATGATGACTCTAGAAAATAGAAAAATTAAAAAATTAAAAACAGATGTTAAAACAGTTGAATAACAAACGAAATTTTCAACTTAATGAAATTTATTGATTTTTCTATTTAACCTTGCTTGGTGTGCTGTTTCCTCAGCTAGTGCAACCCTTAGAATTAATAACTATGTTGCAACGTTATATGAACTCCGAAGACGACTGCAGACCGAACTCCAAGTTGACGCATTTGTTCCGCGTAGTCTATTGACAATCTCATATATTATTAACTTACTGATTGCAATATTCATAAAATAGTCCCTCATTACAGAATTGCGCAATTTGCATAATAGTAACAGTAATGAGAATAACGACAAATTACTCCAATTTACCTCGACGAAACTTTAATACTGAAGACAATGGATTTTGTACTAGCCATTCTGGCGTCGACTATTTACAACGTTAACTTACAATTACAATGGAAATACTTACCCTCAATTTCTTTGTGCTCACCCTAGTCGGACTTTGGAAGCCCCGCGGATGGTCTGGAATTAAAGCCGTTCTTTATCATTTTTACACAGCAATCGTAATTTTCGCGAACATTTCATTTCTTTTCTCGGGGATCATGGACTTAGAGTTTGTTAACGTCGACATCGCTGCCATCATCGACAACATTTCACTGCTTCTAAGTCTCGTTACCATCCGACAGAAAACTGCCTGTGCAATCGGGAATCGCAAAGACATCAAAGAAATCATAGATACCCTCGGTCGCAGTCCTTTCAAGCCTCAAGATCAAGAAGAAGAGAATATCGTAAAACGCTTCGATGGATTTACTGGGTAAATTCTTTTTTAAGAATTTCTTAACTCTGAGAAAGTAATCAAATTCAATATCTTTATTTTCCAGATACATCCTCAAATACTACCCAGTTTTATTTACCATGGCCATAACATGGTATTCAATAGGTCATATATTTCTGATGGATCCTCCACAAGTTCTGCCATACAGAGGATGGTTTCCCTACAGCTACAACTCGACAGCTATTTACTGGATAACGGCCATCTACCAGCTCTACGCGATATGCAGTGCGGCGTCCATAAATCTCGCATTTGATCCGCTCTTGCCATGCATTATCTGCCATATGTGCGCGCAAGTTCACATTCTAAGATACAGATTCGATTTGATGATAAAAAAACTGGAAGTTATCTACGGCACTCACCCCAAAGATGTTATTACGTCTTCAGAACGTAGGATGGTCGGGGAATGGGTCGATCACCACATCAGTGTCCTTAAGTTTGCATGATTATTTATTATTTATTATTCCTCTTTTATTATTTTCATGAATTCACTTGAATTGATTGCTTGCAGCCTAATTAAATACATAAACGCTACCTGGTCTAAAGTGATATTTGTCCAGTATACAGCGAGCTCATTGATATTATGCACGGTAGCATACGTACTCTCACACATGAATGCCGCATCAATGAATTTCGCGGGTAATTTCTTCTACTTCATAGCAATGAATTTCCAAATATTTTTCCAGTGCTTTTGCGCTAATCAAGTTACACTAGAGGTACTATATATATATTAGGGTGTGC
>NW_025401657.1:0-3308 GCF_020080835.1 Cotesia glomerata
TGGGGTATTCCATGCCAAATCGACCACTTTTGAACCTTACCCCTTTAGATTTCGCTGAAAATTTTTTACCTTTTTCTACTCGATGAAAGACGTTTTTCAGAATTTTTTCAAATTTTTTTATCCAACCCAAAAAAAGTTATGAAGCTTTCAAAAAAATGGCTCTTTTATTTTCAAATAGCCATAACTCTCTCAAAAATTGACCTTTCGGGACGTTTTTTTTTTTCAAAATTTTTGTTTTTAATTGAATTTTTCGAAAAAATAAATAAAAAAAATTTAACATGATCGCTTCTATGAAATAATCGCGTTTTTTTGTATAAAATCGTTATTTTTCGAAGTTCGTCATTCTCAATTTTTTTTTTTTTTTTTCAAAAAAAACTTCAATCAATTCTACAATTATCCCCGTGTATCCCAGAGTGGGCCGATTTTTTTTTCTATTTTTTTTATTTAGTTGAAAAAAAAATTTTCAACATTTTAAAAATGCAGAAATTTTTTTTTTCATAAATATTATTTATATAACATAATTAATGTGTAATTATATGATTTTGGGTATTATATTCTCTATATATTGTCCTAATTCTACCATTATAATTACTAGGATTAATGATTGATGCAGTTAACATTTAATGACTCAAAAATAATGCAACAAATTATTTATTAATTTCTTCTTTATGTTTAAATATTTTACAAATTCTGTATTCATTCGAGTTAGAAAAGTTTTTAACGCACAAACAACCATTTTTGTCGGGAATTACTAGTGTAGTTGTTGAGTTCCTACAATTGGTTTTGTTTTCTCAAAAATCGTTCATTTAAATCATCAACTGCTGTATTATAATCCTCTTCTGGTAGAAAAGTTGACGATAATATTTGGCAAGTTGTCTGAATCAGAAGTCCATTCAAAAAGTCCCACAGGTGTCGCGTTTGTTTATCAACCGCGAGTTGGAGACTTGCTGTTTCTGCTGTGTCGTTTGAGGATGCCACCAATACCATCACATCGGCCTTTGCCATGGGCAGTCGCAAAAATGCCATTCAGCAGGAATATCAAAATCATCTTCATGATAATATAAATTCACAAAGTTTTTAAAGTTTTTAAATTGTTGAGGAGCCCCATCAGAAAAATAATAAATCTTGTTAAGCAACGTTCAGGGAAGACTTTTTACATAATCAGTAATTATTTTGATGAAAACATTAAACAGCAACAGCATCGTGATTTTTACACCGGTTGCGTTGTTTACTTGATGCCATTATGTGGAGATCAAATTATCTCAACAAATGTAGATTTGTACAATCAAAATAATAAACACCCTCAAAAAGAATAGATCAGGAAAATGTTCATAAACTAGAGATTTTTTGTATTTAACCCTTTAGAGCTCCGGACCTTGAAACCCCACTTCTTTGGTCTGGCGGAGCCCAATAGAATTAGAAAAAGCGGGCAAAACAAAATGACAGGGCCGTATTATAAGAGAGCAGTGGGCTTCACCTGGGTGGGAAGTAAAAAATAACTTTTTTTTTCACTTTTTAATTTATTAAATAATAAATATCAAAGGACTTAAATTCAAATTAAGAACAACATTTTTGTCTCATTATAAATATAGTTAAGTATTTTAATTATCAGCATAATTATTAGAAAAAATAAATACTAAGAAAAGTTCAAATTTCAATATCAATTCTTATAATGTGAATAATGGCCATATTTTAATAATATTTTTAATTATATTTTTAGTAATATTTTAACAATATTTTGAATAACATTTTTAGTAATATTTTAAATAATTTAATAGTTAGTTTTTCCATAAAAACTTTATTTGACTTTATGGTAAGCAACAAAACTTTATGGTAAGCAGTAATTTATTATCTTGGACAGTGACAGGTCGATTTCTTAATACTCTCACGTTTATTTCATCATCAACCTTTAAAGGTTTTATGTTTTTATTTTTCTTTTGGCATACTAGCGACTAATTATGAGCAATCAAATTATTTTTCAATTACATAGCAATGCATATAATTACATTATGTTATATAAATAATATTTAAAAAAAAATCCGCCCACCCTGGGATACACGGGGATGATTGTAGAATGATTGAAATTTTTTGAAAAAAAAAAATTGAGAATAATTTAAAAATAACGATTTTATACAAAAAACGCGATTATTTCATAGAAGCAATCATGTTAAATTTTTATTTATTTTTTTCGAAAAATTCAATTAAAACAAAATTTTGAAAAAAAACGTCCCGAAAGGTCAATTTTTGAGAGAGTTGTGGCTATTTGAAAATAAAAGAGCCATTTTTTGAAAGCTTCATAACTTTTTGGGTTGGATAAAAAATTTGAAAAATTCTGAAAACGTCTTTCATCGAGTAGAAAAAGGTAAAAAATTTTCAGCGAAATCTAAAGGGGTAAGGTTCAAAAGTGGTCGATTTGGCATGGAATACCCCATATACTTTTCAATATTCTCTGCTGGGGTCCATGTATGGGAAAGCTAAATTATTCTCCATCATTGAAAGAACCGATCAACAACCATCATCATCATCATCATCAACATCTACTGCTGTTCAGCGTGGCCGAAAAGTGACAATGAAAGAGAACACACTCCAAGCTATCTACGGCTTTGAAGAGCTCGTGAATGCTCGCTTGAATTATCTTCAAAAATTCGTCGAACCTTGTAATGTGTGTCTCAATCACCTTTTTACACCTGTTCAAGAGTTCTTACCAAAACTTCTTGGCAACATCGAATTACCTGAAGAAGTCATTCGTAAATGTGTGATATCAAATTTGAAGAATAATACCGTCAAAGATAGTGTGATTAGTGAGTTATCGGTTAAAGAAGGTAAATCGTATGAATGGTTTATTGAAAACTATATCGATATTGTTACTTATGAATTAATGTTGCTATTCGATAAAGAAATTATTGCTAAAGTGAAGAATGTTTAAATGATTATGAAAAGTTTGAAAATCTAAAATTATTGCTATTATAATTATAAAAAGTTAAATGTTTATTTTATAAAATTTAAAGAGTTTTGTCTATTGCTACTGTATTCTGCGAAAACTTATGTATCAATAACTAATAATACATGTATTGATAATTTATGCTTATTATGAATATTATTATAATAGCTAATAAGAAAAAATCCCTTCATTATCCTTAAAATAAGATCTGATATGCAGGTATACGGTAAGTAAGATTTTCGTTTATCAATAGAATTATTAATATTACAAATTATATCATAATTAAATGTTTATCGCTAAAAGGTAAGTGAATATACATATATACTATTATTAATATACTATCCATTATATATATATATATATATAT